>NW_027459069.1:5000-300000 GCF_050624435.1 Tenrec ecaudatus | reverse complement strand
GCTAGCAGGACAATATATTATCAGGGATCCTTTTCAAGACTGTGCCCTTTCAGAAACAGATCACCAGGCCTGCTTTCCTAGGAACCGGTGGGTGGGTTTGAAGCATCAACCTTTTGGTTAATATGCAAGTGCTTAACAAATGGGCTTTATCCTGGTTTGGAAAACCTAAGTCACTGGTCTTTTGCCTAAAGAGTCACTTTCAATGGCCCTGGCTTGTTTCATGGGAAGGGCCAGTTCAGGGGCTCCCGGACAGATGGTGGGGTAGGATCCTTATTTAGTAGGGCCATATTGGGTGGGGCGGCAGGGAAGTGTGTGTGTGCTGTATGTGTGTGTAATCTGCATCTTTAACAAATGTCCCCCCCCCACTCAAATGAGAAACACTGGCCCCAATTGTCCTCTGCCTCTCTTGTTGCTGCCTTTTTTGGGATTTTTCTGGCTTTTAGCAGCCCTGGAGGCCCCTCCTATCTAGGCAGGAAAAGGAGCCAATAAATAAGTTCACACTAAGGTGCTAGAGAGTGATAACAGCTAATCCCTTCCAAGGGCAATTGCTCTCAGAAAGAAAGAAAAAAGAGAGAGAGCGAGAGCTCAGGGGGTTGGGGGGAGCAATTTAACTCCAATGAATAGTGTCTCCTTGAAGAGTCCTACACTTTGTCACTGCAATGGGAGTCATATATGAACACGTGTGTGTGAAACCCCTCGCATCAGTCTCTTCTTCTGCTTTTGTGTAAATTGGACTTTAAACACATTCTCTAGGAAGTGTTTGAATGCCTCTGTTTATGGAAGCTTCTTGACAGAAGGGGGATTTTTGTCTCTTTTGTTCAGTGAGAGAGCCCCAAGGTCTGGCATTTCATAAGTAAGTAGCAAGCTGGTTGAATGAATGAGTGAATGAGTGAGTGAGGTAAAGAAGCCTTCAGCAGCCTTCCAGGTCGAGACTGGCCCCCTCTGAAGCCTGGCTCTTGTCTACAGTGAGGTACACCTCTCCTCCTTCCCATTTCATGCTTCCCCGTGGTCTGCCTGGGATTGAGCTGAAAAATGATTTTTCATGCATGTCATCCTCATTATATCATTATCCCTCACAGCAAAGCTCTCTGACCACCCTGAAGACCTGTATTTAATGTGAGGAAAGGTGATTTAATGGAGTGGAGAGCACAGCATAAAACAGAAAACCCTTTCAGAATAGCAGAGCAGGCTGTCCCTCCAAGGGGAAAGGGACAAAAAGGGAAAAGAAAAGAAAAATGGCGAGGGAGGGGGGGCAACTCTCACTCTCCTAATAGGTTGAAATAAGAAGTCATTTTGGTCAACTTCATCAGAAGACAAACCTGAAAGGGGCCCCTTGCCCTCCCCGCCAGCGCATAACTGACTTACCATGCATTTTACCGTGGAGCTGATTATGCGCTGAGTTGTGGCAGACGGGAGAGTTTATTGACATATGTTCTCCCTTCACACCTTTTGTTACAGCCAGACATCAGGGACTGAGCTGCAGGATATTAAAGGATTTGGAAGCGTTATCAAGGAATGGTACATATTTATCAAAACCAGGGTGATATTACAAAGCTGGGTTGCTGCTACACCTGGGTGTGTTATGTGATTAAAAATAATGACAATGCATCCTCTTGGTGGATTTTGCACCTGGGCGAATACTGAGCAGGTCTGCTGGACCACCCTTGGTCGAGAATTCACACCTAACAACCCCTTTGGTCTCAGAAGAAAATTGTGGCTGCTAGCTCACACTTGGAATCCAGGTAGGGCAATGTTTAAGCACTTCACTGTTAACCGAAAGAGCAACACTTGGAATTCACCAGCTATCCCGAGTGAGAAAGATGTGACCATGTGCTGCCACAAAGATTACAGCCTTGGAAAACTTCCGGGAGGTTCTTTCCTGGCCTACAGGTTTGCTCGAGTCAGAATTGACTTGACTTCCATGGCATTGAGCTGTTTTGAGTTTTGGATGGCTGAATTGGAGACTTTAGGATTGCAGGAAGATTTGAGAACAGCCTGAAATATGCAGGCGACCCGCCTTGCTTGCTGCAAGGGAAGAGGAGTTGAAGCACTTACTGATGAAGTTCAAAGATGATAGTCTTCAGTATGGATTACAACTCGAGGTTAAAAGAACAAGAATCCTCACCACTGAACCAATAAGCAACATGATAAACAGAGAAAAGATTTAAATGATGAAGCATTTCATCTTACTTGGACCCATCCACAACCAACGCTCATAGAAATATCTGTAAAGAAATCACTGGATAAATTGCTTTCAGTGAATTTGCTGCAAAAGGCTTTTTAAACATTTTTTTGAACCAAGGTGACTTTGTAACCTTAAAAACTCAGGAGTATCCTATCCCAAGGCATGATTATTTTCATGTGGAAGCTGGAAAATGCATAAGGAAGTCCCACGAGAAGAATTGATGCATTTGAAATATGGTCCTGGTAAGGAATATTGAATACACCAAGGAACTTCTAGGAGAACAAACAAATCTATGTTGAAAGAACTACAGCCAGATTGATTCTTAGAAGCGAGGATGGTGACATTTGGCTTCATGTACTTTGGGTGTTATCAGGAGGGACCAGTCCCTGGAGTTGGGCAGCATGCTTGGTCAAGCCAAAAGGAGGACAAACCTCCACAAGATGAGTTGACACAGTGGCTCAAATGTAGGAATGGCTGTGAGAAATGCGCAGGGCAGCGTGTTGTTTTGTTCTGCTGTACATAGAGTGGCCATGAGTTGGAACCAAATTGACAGCAATGGTTACGCAATGGACTAATGGCAAGATCAACCATTCAAAACCACCAGCCACTCCTCAAGAGAAAGATGAGGCTTTTTTACTCCTGTAAAGAGTCACAGTGTGAGAAAGTCACAGGGGGAATTCTACCCTGTCATATAGGGTCACTGTGAATCGGCCTCGACTCTACGGACGTGAACGGCAACAACAACAACAAACGCACTAATGGTGGCTGGGTACATGTGCAGACACCCATCCACTCGCACTGGAGCTAAGTTAGTGGTTGCAGCAGGAAGCTTACCTCGGTGGTTTCCAGAACTCCCCTGGGCTGAACCAATTTACACCAGATCTTTCAAATATTCCTGGTACCCCGGGCATCTCTCATTTCCCAGAGTTGGTTGCATGACTTAAGGCTTGATGATCATGGGGCCACATGAAGGACGCCTATGTGCTCCAACCACTGCCTTCCTAGAGAGTGCTGTGGACAATTGCCTTCAAGTCAGCCAGCTCCTGACTCATGCGGACTCCATGTGCTACAGAACTCAATGCCCACTGGTCCTGCCCCATTCCTTCAATGGGTTGTAGATTTGACCCCTTGTCAGCTGGGGGGTTTTCAGTGGCTGATGGCTTGAAGGAGTTCACCAGGCCTTTCCTCCTAGTCTGTCTGTAGGCAGAAAACATCGCTAAAATCTGTTCAGCATCATAGCAATATGCCAGCCTCCACTAGCAGGTAGGTGGTAGGTGTAACAGGAGGCGCACTGGCCAAGAATCAAACCCAAATTTCCTGCATGGCTAGTGAGAATTCTGCCATGGAACCACCATTTCATCTCTCCTGGTTTCTAGTGTTTATGTATATAAAATTTCAGTACCTTCTAACAAGCAGTAAGTAAGACTGCACCACGGGTCACCTCTATTTAGCTCTCCCCCAAATTTTTCCACATGAATTATAAAGTGTGTGACAGTTGTAATATGTTTCTCTTTTTAAAAATTGCTGGGTGAACTTAAAACAGCACAAGGAAGTGCCAGCATAGCAAAATGATACCCACCTGCTTATTTATCTTAAGAGAAGAAAAGTCGTGAATGCATTCACTCAGGTGAAAATATCATTCATGGAAAGAAGTGCCTAATGGTCACCAGGACCCATGGTTAATCCAGGCGTGGTCATCTGATTCCAATCGATCAGACCTAGCTATAAATCACTTATATGTCTGGGTAATTAAAAGCAAATATAAATTTTCAAAAAAAATAACGTTGCATGGGATAGAAAGAGAATACATAACAACGTCAGCCATAAATATGCCTCAAGACAAACTCACTGTGCACATCCAGAATACATAATGGCTCTTGCTAAGATGCGTCTCCCACTAGACCCTACCCCAAGCCAGTAAAAGCCAGAAACTCTACAGTAAACTGTGGATTGTACTACTCTGAAATGGGAGCTGTGTCTCTAGACCGAATTTGGGGCTGTTCGTGCTGAGGACTCACCAATACCTGCTGCAGTGACAACAGTCCAGGTGAGAATAAGGAAATCTGGATGACAGCCAGGATATAGGAGCACTGAGACCTCAAATTGCTTCTAGGCGAGCATGGCCTAATGGGCTTCCATTTCTGCACCTCTGGCAGGAGGAGTTTGTTCTGGAAAGTAATGGTTTCTAAGGAAGTATTTCTTAAACTTTCACATGCATGCACTTACCCAGGTTCCTGGAAATCGGGCTGGGGGGCAGATTCTGATTTTGTGGGTTCAGGGTGGGGTCTAGGATCCAGCAGTTCTAGAGGCCCTGGTACTCTTGGGCTGTTAACCACAAGGACAGTAGTCCTAAACCACCAGCCACTCCTTGGGAGAAATATGAGGCTGTAGACTCCGGGCAAGAGTGACAGTCTGGGAAACACACAAGGGCAGTTCTACCCTGTCCTGTAGGGTCACTATGAGTCAGCATCAACTCGATGGCATTAGCATGGGAGAAGCTAATGCTGATGTTGCTGGTTCCTTGACCTATCATACTTTGAGTGGCAAAGTCCCAAGGGCCTTCCCGGATGTGATGGCCAAAAACAGTAGTGTTCACCCTTGGTCATACTTTGGAATCCCTTAGGAGCTTTCAAGCCTCCCATTGGCCTGGCCCCATCCCAGACTAATGAAGCAAGGCTTAGTGGAAGCAGGATTCAGGTCACGGTCAGTGAGAAAGCCCCCTTGGCAATGCCAACGTACAGCCAGTGCAGAGTCGAACTGGTCGACGACTCCACATGGTTCCATATACTTTGGTGAAGCCAGCTGTTTGGGCAAGGTTTTCAGAGTTACCACCCATGTAGACTTGTTGGTGATAGTGCATTAAATAGAGCACATGCAGTGCATTGCATGAGTGGCCTATGTCATGCAACCACATCAGGGGGATGTTGAGCCAATTTCTCTGGGAAACCAAGGGTGTTGGCTCCATCCTGAACGTTGGCAGGGTAATGGACTGACACAGAGGAAACTCATTCTCTTCGTGGCGGTGCACTAATGGGTTCTTCACAGAAGGCCAAGTCCATGGCTTCAGATGCAGATGCTCACGGGGCTGAGGGAGCAGGTCAAATCCTAAGTCCGAGGTGGGTGTTTGCATATTTACATGCCCTCACTGCCATCAAGTCCATTCCAACTCACAGGCCCATGGGACTGAGTAAAATGGCCCCCGTGGGTTTCTGAGACTGTGATTCTTTAGAGGAGTAGAAAATCTCCTCTTTCTCCAGAGGAGCGGTTGGCCATTCAAACTGCTGACCTTGAGATTAAAAGTCCAACTCCTGAACACTCTTGCCATCAGAATTCTATTTATATACACAAGTGTATATATATATATATATATATATATCCTTTCCCAAAAGAACTCCACATTTTCAAATCATTCTTGACACTCATGGCCTTTTTTCCTTTATAGCCATGCCTTTGGATGAAACACAGATATAAGAGAAATATTTATCTACTTATAGGGGTACAAAAGGAGCTTTGGTGGCATAGTGTTTGCATGTTGGGCTGCTAACACCAAAGTCAGCACTTTGAAACCACCAGCCACTCCGTGGGAAGAAGAGTCTGTCTACTCCTATAAAGAGTTAGTGTCTCAGAAACTCACAGGGACAGATCTACTCTGCCTCATAGGGTCACTATGAGTCAGCATCACCTCCCTGGCAGTGAGGTAGATTTTGGTTTCATAGAGATACAAGTCAGTCCTGAGCTGCTAAAGACAAGGTTGGCAGTTTGAACCCACCAGCTGGAGAGAAAGAGGAGGCTTTCTATACCCATAAGGCGCTACAGTTTCAGAAATACCCACAGGGGAAATTTTAACCTCTCCTGTAGGATCAATATGAGTCAGAATCGACTTATCGGTGGTGAGCAAGTGGAGGGGACCCTAAACAGGTTCCGGTGGACCTTAAGCGTTCTACTCATTGTGCATGCTCTGTAAAATGTAAACCAAGATTTTACTTTTGCAAACATTATTTTTTCTAAACACATCTTACTGTGAAACTATACTCGCATGCGGGTCTTTGAACCTGGTCAGTGGTCTGGGGAAGTGAAGGGCCCTGACATCCTTTGTTGTTGTTAGTGCTGTCCAATCATTCTGACATCACAGGGACCTTCTTTGCAACACAAGGCAGCACTGCCCGGTCCTTTGCCAGCCTCAGGGGTAGTATGTTGGAGCCCATGGTTTCAGCTACCGCGTCCTCCAGTTCACCAAGGAGTTTCCTCTTTGTGCTGCTTACTAAACCCGTTTCTGAGGAGTCCATTCCAACTCACGGTGACGCCGTGTGGGTCAGCACCACGGGAACCCACAGAGCTTTCAAAGGCTGGTCGTTCAGAAGTCAATCAGCAGGCCTTTCTTCTGAGGGGCCTTGGATTTGAACCGCAAACCTTTTAATCAGCAGTGGTTGAGCGTGCTAACTGTTCACATTACCCAGGGACACCCAACCCTTCTTACCCTCATCGCTTCATAGGTGATCCATCGCCAATCCAAGAGGGCAGAGAAGATAGATAATACAGCCTGAGCTGCGTATGTCAGGTCCAAACTTTTCAGTGTCATGGAACAAATAGCCAAAAACCTTGATTCCAAAGAAATGACTAGCGGTGCACTCTTGGGAACTTGCTCTGTGACAGCAGCCACCAGGAAGACCCCGGTAGTCCAGAGCCTTGCCACCCCAAATATGGTCACAGACTAGCAACATCAGGAGCTTGTTAGAAGTGCAAATTCTCAAGCCCTACACAAGGTCCACTGAACCAGCGTGTGCAATTTACCAAGACCACCAACGGATCGGGGTACCTGTGAAAACCAAACCAAACCCATACTCACTGCTGTCCAGTCGAGTCAGACTCAGAGCAGCCCTATGGGCCAGGGTAGAGCTACCACTGTGCATTCCCAAGACTGTAATTCTTTAAAGGAGCAGACAGCTTGTTGTTCTCCTTCAGAATGCCTGCTAATTTAGAACTGCTAGTTTGGTGGTTAGCAGCCCACTGCCTAACCGCTAGGCCACCAGGGCTCCTTTTGTGCTTGTGAGAGGTCGAGCAAATACCATTAGCAACTAGAGAAGAACCTGGAAGAAGAAGAGCAGGGTGGGAACTGTGAGTCAATTTGGTCATTAGCACATTTCTGTGTTCACTTACTCTGTTCCTTCCCTTGTGTATTCAGTCAACAATTCTTCTTTGAACATCACCTCTGAGCCAGGATCTGTGATATGCTAATTAAGCTGGTTTAGGAAAGGGGTCTGCCTAAGTGACTCCTGCTTCCTGGCTTTTCCTGCTTCCAGATCCCCTCTCTTTACTTCCTTCCACATTAGAAGCACATCCTTACATGTGCAGCTGATCCCTAGTTCAGGACCGGAAGTTACATGTTGGCATGCATGCATGCTCATAGCTCGCTCAGTGGGAGTGCAAAAAGTCAATTCCTTCAAGAGCCTAGCACAGTCTGTAAGGTTGGGATGGTGTTAAAAGTGGTGGGGTTGGTGTTAGTTCCCGTTGAGCCCATTCTGCACAGGATGCCTTCATGTGACAGAGTAGAAATGTCCCCATTGGGTTTCCTAGTCTGTCATCGTTACCAAAGGAGCCCCGGGGGGTACTTTAAGGGAATTGTTGGACTGACAACTGCAAAGTCAGGGGTTCACACCTACCAGCTGCTCCGCAGGAGACAGATGAGGCCCTCTGCTCCCATGAAGATTTATAGCCTCAGAATCCCATGATTGGGTCGCTATGAGCCAGGGTTGGTTCCATGACAGACCCAAAGCCCACTTTCTGTCGAGTTGATTCCAACTAATGGTGATCTTATATACTTGTAGTTGTTGCTGTCGGGTACCATTGAGTGGTTTCTGACCCAAAGTGACCCTATGCACAACAGAACCAAACACTTCCAGGTCCTGCACCATCATCACATTTGTTCTCTGCCAGAGTTCATTGATGCAGCCACGGTGTCAATCCAGCTCGTTGAGGGCCTTCCTCTTTTGTGCTGCCCCTCCACTTTACCAAGCAGGATGTCCTTCTCCAGGCAATATGTCCAACATATTTTGGAGGCAAAATCTTGCCATATATGCTGTCAAGGGCACTCTGGCCTGACTTCTTCCAAGACAGATTAGGTTGTTCGTTTAGTAGTCCATGGCAGGGTAGAATTTTCCCTATAGGTTTCTGAGATATTATGTCTCTATAGGAAGAGATAGCTTCATCTTTCTCCCACAGTGAAGCTGGTGGGTTAGAACTGTTGACTTTGCATTTAGTAGCTCTGTGAGTAGCCCGCCATGTCACCAGAGGTCCTTTGCGTTTGATGGCAGTGGGGTGGAATGTTTACAATGGCAAGACCTTTTTCTCATGCATTGCTACTGACCGCGGTCTAAAGCCCAAGTACTTAGCCATTGGGCCACCAGGATTCTTCGTGGTAAGGATGTGTTCCTGCCAAAGTTCATGAACACTACACAGCAGTGGGGTTTTGGAACTGCTAAGTAGTTTAGCTTAGGGACTGAGGCATTCATTACGCATGGTCAGCAGTCTGAGCCTTTGTCCCATGAACGAGTGGTACACTGCGCATGCTCAGAGGCTCAGGTTCCCAGCCAGGAAGGGGAGGTACACCTGGGTGTGTTCTGCACCTGAATTGGCCCAACAAGGCCAGGTGAATTCAGTTCAGCCAATGAGTTCAACCAGGGTCACCAGCACGCCCCACCTCTTGGAGTAATTTAAAAGGCAGGAGCACAGAGCAGACCTCGTGACTTTCAGGGAAGCTTCTAAGGAGATGCACATTTCTGAAGAGCCCTGCAAGTGCCTTTATAAACCTGAAACTTCTTCTAATTCTCATAAAACTCACTTGGATCACAAACTAGGCTTGGAGGTGAATGCTTTCTCGTGTGTAGCCAAGGAGCAAGGTATATCTCTATCCTGAGAGATCTCACAGAACCATTGATTGCCCTGGCATGTTTTGGAGTCCTGATGGTGTCATGGTTATACTTTGTGCAACAGTTTAAAACCACTAGCCACTCCACAAGGGAAAGATGGGGCTTTCTATTCCTATAAAGAGATACATCCTCAGTAACTCACAGGGGAATTCTACCCTGTCCTATAGGGTTGTTATGAGTCAGCATTGACTCAATGGCAGTGAGTGAGTGCCCTGGCAAGAATGCCTTGCGTATCTACATTGACTCTCAGTTTCTGGTTAGCTTTTCACCACTTCACCCCATGAACTTGAACTGCAGTGGATGAGGGTTGGGAGCTCTGGCTCTGGGGCTGCTTGCTTGAATTTTCACATCAGGGCCCTGCCCGTGATGGGACCTTTGACAGTTGGGCAAATGAGCTCAAGCCCGAGTTTCCTTTTCTGCAGCATAGACTGAGGAAGGAGATGTCTTCCTTCTTGTGTGCTAACTGACTTTTACCAGTTAGTATGAATTAGATCTTTCCACGAGGAAGATCAGGGAGAAGGGGGAAGGATGACGCAACTTGGATAGAGGTGAAGGCAGCGTGAGGGGACAGAGAGAGATGAAAGGACCACCATGTCACCATTGCCTACTCTTAGTGAGGCTGGCTTGGAGTGCAGGAGACGGGGAGAGTGAGGACACGGCCTAAAGGCAGTGCTCATTCATTACTTCTGGGCAGAGTTCAGCCTTTGGCATGCTTGTTGGATGCTGGCGCTGTGTTCATCCAATGAAACTTCAAAATTCTGTCCTGTCATTAACCCTTTGTCTCTCCTTTGTTCACGATTTAGAACGTCTATTCTCGGGTTCTCTTTAGAGCCCCAGGAAATCAGAAGTCACAAGTCACTTCTGTTTACAGAGAGGCCCCCAGCATGCAAAGGCAGGAGGGTGTGTTAACAGCACACCGGTCCAGTGGCTGGTCACGCCCATGCAGTACAGTCTCCATCCCTTAGCTCAACAAGAGGAAAATCACCAAAGAAAAAAATTTTTCTTTTTCATGGATATTTACTTTTTCAGTTCCCTCCCCCACCCATACTCTGTGTGAATTACAATAGAACACGCACACACACACATACACACAATTTTCTGCCAGAATGTGTTACTCCAGTACATTCTACCCTCCTCCCTCACTGCCTCCTACCCTTTTTTCTCCTATCTACTTTCTTCCCATGACACCCAATGGACAGGTAGGGGAACTCAAAATAGACCCCAGTCTCAAATGTAGTTTAAAGCTCAATCACGCACTGCTATTGTGCCAGTTCTGACCCATAGTTACAGGATACAACTGTCCTTGTGGATTTCTGAAACAACAATTCTTTGTGGGAGTTGAAAGCTGCCCTTTCTACAGGAATGCAGCAGGTGCGTTTGAACTGCCAACCCTGCAGTTAACAGGCCAATGTGAAGGGATTTTGCCACTTTGCCACCAAGGATCCTAAAGGTAGCATGAGGAGAACATTTATTAAATCTTCCATGGTACACAGGCAAGGGGGAGACCTGAACTACAGCTCTCGGGATTCTTGGTGCCTCGCAGTGGACAGTTCCAGCCGCATCGGATCCAGGCTTCCCAAGATTTGCAGAGCCACCAGCATAGTCTTTGCTCCTCTCCAGGATTCACAATTGCTTCCTGGTTGCTCAGGTATATAGGGGTTTAGTGGTTCTCTAATGCAATCATCCCATTTTGCAAAGAAGATGCTGATGCCCAGACCGGGGAGAAGATTATCTGAGGCCACTGAGAAGGACACCATCACCTCAAGTCCTTCTGACCCCCCACAAGTTTCTGCCAACAGCAATGAGCTCTGGGTTACCTACTCAGTCTTTTGAAGCCTTAGCCAGCTGATGCAGCTGCCAGTTGGATTGATCAGGGTATGTGACCCAGAGCTCCTTAGAATGCGCCCCACCCCCAATTGCAAATTTACTGCCATAGAGTTGATACTGATTCATAATGACACTATAAGACAGGGTAGAACTTCCCCTGCAGGTTTCTGAGACTAACTTTCAGCCTTTCTCCTGAGAAGTGGCTGGTTGTGTGGTGGTTTAGACCTTGCAGTTAGCAGCCTTTTAGCATGAGAGGTAGGGTCTCATTTCTGTTCTGATTATGCTCCATTTTCTGAGATGCCAGTGTCGAGGCTCCCCCCCTGCAGGTAGCAGTGAGATTTTTCTCACTAAACTGCGCTGGATGGGAAACTTGGGGCAAGTAGTGCATCGCAGCCAAGGAAGATCTCATTGACAATGCAGAACTTGAATAAGGCAGGAAGACACAGGAGTGGCCATCTGGCGGTGGGGAAAGTGTTCCAGGTAGGAGACAGTCAGTGCAAAAGGCCTTGTGATTGGGATCTCCAAGCTTCTTCCTGGAACAGCAAGGAGACCAATGTGAGTGGGGCATGACACTCTGTGTAATGAGGAAAGATGATCAGTGTGTGGGCCTCCTGTATGATTGAGAAGCCAAGGGGAATTTTTAAACCCTAAGCCAGATCAATGCTCAAGGAAGCATCAGTCAAGACATCAAACGACACGTTGCATTGGCTAAATGTGCTACAACAGATCTCTTAAAAAGACGGAAGATCAAGGATGTTACTTTGAGGACACTGCCTGATCTTGTGCCAATTCTCGCCATGGTTGTTAGGTTGGAGTCCATTGTTGCAGCCATGGTGTCAGCCCATCTCCTTGATGGTCAGTCTCTTTTCTTGTGGACCTTCAGTTTTACCGAGCATGATGTCCCTTTCCATGGACTGGTCTTTCCTGATAAAATGTAGTAGCTACCAGATTGGATGTCATGCCTTTAGAACAGTGGTTTTCAACCTTCCTAATGTTGTGACACTTTCATATAGTTCCTCATGTGTGGTGCTCCCCCCAACTATAAAATTATTTTTGTTGCTACTTCATAACTATAATATGGCTACTGTGATGAATCGGATGACCCCTGTGAAAGCATTGTTCGATCCCCCCGCCATGGGGGTCGCGACTCACAGGTTGAGAATCACTGCTCTGGAACATTTTCATCATAGAAGAGAGTTCGGTTGCACAGCTCTGAGTTAGAGGGTGAGACGGGTTATTTGACATTCATTTGCTGATGTGTTTGCGAACCCAGTGGAAACACTCAGGAATGAGCATCTTCTTTAGCCATTTTCCTGGATCATTCAAATGCCATCTCCCTGTGAATGCCTCACTCCATCCTTGGCTTTCCATACTTGCCATATGAAAATGGGATAATATTCAATACTTAGCATTATATATAACCCAATATTTGGTAGTCTGCCTCAAACAGATGCGAGTCTCTCTCTTTTTCTACTAATATTTAATTTTGATATGTGAAAACATACAAAGCAAAATCTGTTCCATTTCAACCCTTTCTGGACACAATGTTCAGTGACATTGGTCACACTCTTCATATTGAATTAACATTCTTGTTCTTTCTATTCTAGGTGTTTCCTTTCTTTTTACTTAATCTCTCTGCCACAACCCTCTCACATATATTTTGAATTATCTGTAGCCCATTTAGTTTTGTGCTGATTTTTTAAAGACTGCAATACTCAAGGATGCAATCCTTTAAGAGCTAAATTGTTATTTAGTTTAAAGATGACTTCAGGGGACAGTTTCAATTCAAGGTTTGAAGAGTAACTCGGGGTCATAGTCTCTGGGACTCTTCCAGTTAAGTAAGTCTAGATAATTAAAGAATTTTAAATTATGTTCCACAAGGTTCTCCCTTTCTATCAGCATCCTTAGGAATCATGGTGCTATGGTGCCTGCTAACCTCAAAGTCAATAGTTGAAACCACCAGCCACTCTGCAGGGGAAAGCAAAGGCTTTCTGTTTCCTTAAAGAATAGCAAGCGAGGAAACCACAGGGGGTGTTCTACACTGAGTCAAAATTGACTCCATGGCAGTGAGTTTATGTTGTTATCGAAAAAAGAACACATTTTAATGGGGGCTCTGACAGATAATATAACAATCCATAAATCAATTAGATCAAGCGAGTTTGTACATATGCTGCCATCATCCTTTTCTAAACACTATCATTCTACTTGACCCCTTTGATATCAGCTCCTGTTTTTCCCTCTCTCCTCAACCCTCACACCCTTACTAAATTATATATAAATTAATATCTTTATACACACCGTCTTCTGTGTCCCTCTACTCATATTTCTGTTATTCGGCCCCTAGGCTGTGTGTGTGTGTGTTCCATTGTTATCAGTTCCCTTTTCCTCCCCTTCCCTACACAGCCACCCTGTGCCCTCATGGTATCTGAGTCAGTTCGAGTTGACTAGAGAAGCACATTCATAAACACTCATGTGTCTTAAAAAAGCTTTATATAGAAGAATAATTTTATATTAAGAAAACATCCCAGCCCAGTCCAGACCACGTCCATAAGTACGAAATTAACCCATATATCCAATAACAGTGTGTACATTTTTTTCAGACATATGCAACACATGCAATGACACCAAGTGCTGGAAGATCACAGGGCAGTCGGTGGAATGTCTTATGGACCCAGTGGAGGTGGAAAGTGGCATGGGTCTCCACATGACTCCTCCCGTTCAAGGCTATGGCTGCCGTCAATGTAGATCCATGTATCTTGTCAGCAGGAATATCAAGTCATGGGTGTCTCTCACCCCCAGGAAAGTATACAGGAGTTGCCAGAATCCTCAAGAGAAGGCCATGCCCACATTGAGACCTCACTGGCTATGGCCTGAGTGACAGCCTGGACTCCACTCCTATGCAAGATGATGGGAGATTAAAAAGCTACCACAGTATCGCTACTCCCATTACTGTTCCTGAGGATTTTATCTGTCCTGGATTCCGTGCGTGGTTGCTATTTTTTATTATTTTACTTTCAGTATCTATCTGTGGTGTCCCTGTTCTGAATGCCCTGATGCAGTATCTGTGAGTCTCCTGTGAGCAGGGACTGTGTTCTCTACATCTGGGTCTTCTTAAAGCTTTGCAAAATGTTGTCATTTGAATAACACTCAATACATATTTGTTGAAGGAATGGCATTGCAGGTGACAGTCAGTACCTATTCTCCCATCAGTTATATGGTTGGCGGTTTTTACCTCTCAGACATATAGCTGAATCATTACAACATGAGGGTCTGAGCCTGGTTATATTATGGGGACATGTAGTCAAAAGACAAAATATGTTTGCCTAATGCACCTTTTGAGTATGATGTTTCAATAAAATAAATTGGACAGATCCTGGCAGCAGACATGTTTCAGCCGCTCACAAGGTATGTGGCTTTGGGTAGTGTACCCTAAGCTCTGAATTCAAGGTAAGTAGTTTCAATGGTCAATATGCATGTGAGAGCTGGACAGTGAGTAAGGAAAACTGAAGAAGAATCAATGCATGTGAATGATGTGCAAACAATACCGAAAGTCGTCTGGGCTGTCAGAAGAACAAGCAAATCCCTCTTGGAGGAAGCACGGCCAGAATGCCCCTTAGAAGTGAGGATGGCAAGTCTTCATCTCACATCCATTGGACATGCTATCAGGAGAGACTGATTCTTAAGAAAGGACATAATGCTTGTTAAAGTACAGGGGCAGCAAGAGGGAAGAAGACCCTTGATAAGATGGATGTCCACAGTGGCTACAGCACTGGGCTCAACATGGACCAACGACTGTGGTGATGACACAAGAGCAGGCAGGGTTTCATTCCGTTGTACAGTTCCGGTCTCTGGTACAAAGGAAAATAAGTTGCCCTATTCTGTGGGGTCGAGGCTATTGTGCCTGCTGTGTATTTTGTCCTAAGGATTTGCAGTGTTGTTCTTTAAACAGTGTTGTTGTTATTAGCTGCTTTTCGGTCCATTTTGACTCATAGCGACCCCCATGCATTTCAGAGTAGAACTGTTCCATAGGGTTTTTAAGGCTGTGACCTTTTGGAAGCAGATATTCAGGCCTACCTTCCTTAGGCACCTCTTGGATTCTGGGTGGGATTTAACTGCCGACCTCCTGGGTGCTAGTCAAACACTACCCAGGGAGTCCTCCCACTGAATAGTGTGAGTGTATTCCCACCTAGGGTGCTCCTCTTCCAGTACTTGTTTGGACGGTATTCTCTTTTGATCCATAGGGTTCCATGGACTCATTTTCAGTAGTACATCATCAGGTCTTTCTTCCCAGTGTGTCCTAGCTTGGATGCTCTGGTGAAGCGTGTCCAGAGTGGCTTGCTCTGGTTATAATCGTAGCTGGTGACACCGCTTACAGCAATCACAGCTAGAGACAAATGACAACATGATGACAAACTGACAGATGGGTGGCAGCCTAGGGAAGGAATGATCAACACAACACAACCTGAGTGGAAATCGAGCTATGGAGTCTCTGAGAGTCCAGGCTCTTCGTCCTGGCACAGCCTGGGGCAGGGCCTGGAGCCAGGAACTGTGGCTGCTGGGGTGAGGACCCCCAGCTTCCCCACCTGGCATTCCCTCCCCAAACACAGCTGGCAGCCTGTGGGAATTGTCTTTCCCCTTGCACATGACAGCACTGACGAGCATAACGCAACCCTGCTGGTGGTTAATGACTGGTGACATTATGAGGCCGCTGCCCACCTTTGGTTGGGGGAATTTGCCAATGCTCGGAAGTTGTTGGGCTCTAACCAAATGCAACCCCTGCAAGCAAGCACTGAGTCAAGTACACGAGGTGTGGGGCACTCTGACATCCCCGCGTGACCGTGAAAAGCAGGCTGCGGAGCAGTGGTGGCTGCTGAGGCTCCTTTCTCCTGGCAATACTGGCGTGCTGAAATGGTGGGCTGATTTGCCATGGAAAGCAGGGTTTCATGGGAACTTGAGGATTAAGAATCCACATGCCTGCAATCAATATTGTATGTTCATCGTATAATTTACTTTGAAAGGGAGACGACACAGTTCTCCGAATTTTTGGGTGAAGTAAACCACTTTTCCAAAGGAGTAAGTGGATTTCTGTGTGTATAAATCATGCCCAGCACTTGGGAGTGCAGAGGAGGATATGGGAGGATGGTAAAGAAGAGCAGCAGGAGAGGACCTGAAGACCTCCTGTTTCCTCAGGGTCAGGGGCCAGGCAAAACCAATGTCCCTGGAACACCACTGTCTCTCTGGAATGGTATTAGCACAGCTTGCTCTTTGCATACTGTACTGAGTTCATTCTGACTCGCAGCGCCCCTGTAGGGAAGAATAAACATGCCCCAATGAGTCTCTGAGACTATAATTCTTTACTCAAATAGAAAGCCTCATCTTTTTTCCATGGAGGAACTGGTGGATTCAGAACTGCTGACCTGGTGGTTAGCAGGCCAGCACCGAACCTACTATACCACCAGGACATTTCTGTTTAGCCTAGAGACTTTCAAATGGATAGAACAAGACCCATCCCAACCCTGTTCACTGCTATCAACCCCCCTTTCTGTGAAGTCCCCACTACGTTCTGTGAAGTTCACCACTGTCTGTGTGTGTGTGTGTCTCTGTGTGTGAGAGAGAGTTATAAAAACAGGAACTTTGACCTCCTTTTAGAACTCTTGCAATTCCAGGGCTTGCTCAACAAAGCACGAATCCCCAGTGTCTTCAACCTGACTTGTCCCATGTGGAAATACACATTGGGGTTCCAGACACACTGAGCTAATGAGTGAGTGGACACTACTGTGCTATCTAAACAAACCCTGTGTGACAGGGCTGCACCTGCCTTACTTAATTGAATAACCAGGACCATTTTCTAAAATAGGTAATATCAACTTAATCTCCCTGCCATCGAGTCACTGCTGATGCATAGCGACCTTGTAGGACAGGGGAGAATTGCCCCCATGAGTTTCTGAGCCTGTAACTCTTGACAGGAGTAGAAAGCCTCATCTTTCCCTCACTGAGTGCTGCTGTTTTCGAACTGCTGAGTTTAAGGTTAGGGACACAATGTGTAACCCACTAAACCACCAGGAGATGCTTGTGTCAACTTTCTATATACGAAAAGGAAATGTCGCCAGGTCCGATGCCATCTTTATGGTCACTGCTGTATGTGAGTCCAAAGTTGTGGGCCAATACATCTCAAGGAAAATCCCCTGCATATCCAATGACACATCCCCGCACCAAACCCGATTTCCTTTTCTACTGATCAGCCTTGCTTTATGACTTGGCCAAAGTGA
The DNA here is from genome assembly GCF_050624435.1 of Tenrec ecaudatus. NCBI lineage: Eukaryota > Metazoa > Chordata > Mammalia > Afrosoricida > Tenrecidae > Tenrec > Tenrec ecaudatus. The sequence continues at coordinate 282,793 of NW_027459069.1, read as the reverse complement.
TCAAGCATAAATCCTCCCAGCCTCCCTTGCCAGGCACAGTGTGGTTTCCGAGAGCAGTGTTTCTTCTACAATGGGAGTGCTCATGCTTTTGCCACACTGGGCAGATTCTATGAATATTTTGACTTTTTTTTAAACTTATTTGATCATAGAGCATGTTTCCCTTTTCCCTTTGTATGAGATGACAAAATTTCACTCACTTCCTAGTCATCCAAGGAAAGAGTAAACTTCCCTGCCCTGCCAGTGAAGGGCTTGGCCAATAGAATAAAAGTGGAAGGAGTTGTGTGCCACTCTAGATCAGAGGTTTTAAGAGAAATGGTCCTTTTGTTGCTTACCTATCCTTCAAGAGGCAGGAACCCTGGTAATATAGTGGTTATGTGTTGGGCTCTTAACCTCATGGGTCACATGCATGCAAGTCTTTCAATTTCAAAGCCTGATTGTTCCCCTGCACAAAGCTAACAGAGATAAGCAACAACTGCTTGTAGGCTGGAAAGATTGCCCGAACATAGTGTACTTTGGGGATTTCTTACTGCCAGGAGAAATACATTCGATGTGGCAGGTGACGGTCCTAGTATCTCTCAGCTGCCAATCAGAGGCAGGTTCTGAGCCTTCAGTCAGGGCCACTGGAGGAAGTGGCTCATGGTGCTGCTGCCATAGTCCATCCCAGGTCAAGCCCTCTGAGGTGCTGGGTTACAGAGTTTTGGATTGGCACTCAGTGAGGGCTGCTTCAAAGCTCTTTCCTTTCTTAAACTTGCTCCTGCAACCACATTCTTTCTGAAGGTCCTTGTCAGTAAGCCGAAATCCCAACCAATTTGCTAAGTCAGGACAAAATGCAAAGTTGATGGTACCGAGAGACATTAAACCACCTACAACCTTTTAGACCATGTCAACAGATCATCTGTAGCCTCAACTGCAGAAACATTTCACTAAATCCTCTCTGTTTCTCCACAAAGATTAGGAATGCCCTTCTATCTTTTAAAAACAGATATTGGTCTGGCACCACTTCGGTTCCAGCTGAGGTAGTGGATTCACCTGAGCTAAGCTCTAGAGAGGATCACTTAATCTTCATTCAAGATATATGTCATGAGGACTGTAGATCATGCAGGGACTGCACAATCCCTCTGTGTCGGCAGCGGCTGCATCACGGCCTGGCCCATTGGGAAGAGAGATGGACCCATGGCAATTATAAGGCAAGATGCTGAGGGTGCTGGGGTGGTCTAGGGATACAGGAAAGGAACTATTGGGCATGGAGGCAATTATGAAGGGTTCTTTTTTCCCATGGACCAAACCCATGCCAGTTGCCATGAAGTTAACTCTGATTCATAGGGACTCCTTTGGGCCAGAGTAGAATGACATTCTGTTGTTTTTTTCTATAACTGATTTTGTTGTTGTTGTTTGAAATGCAGCACCAGGCCTTTCTTCAGAGACACTTCTGGCTGGGCTTGAAGCTCCAACCTATGAGTTAGTAGCCCAGTATGTTAGCCAACTGCACTACCCAGGGACTCCTCCATGTGACTAAAGAATGACTTAAGGACTTCCCCCACAGACCCAAACCAAAACCAAATCCACTGCCATGGGGTTGACCTCATATATGGCACAATAGACTGGCTCTGCTGATTTTCAGAATTGCACATCTTTACTGGAGCAGAAAACCCTCATCTTTCTCCCAAGGAGTAGCTGGTGGGTTTGAACCATTAACTTTGCCATTAGCAGCAGCCCAACTCTTAACCCATTATACCACCAAGAGTGGTTCAATTTGGAAAAATAGTATGTGATCACCTATCTATGAAGGGAAACCCCTCTCATAGAGTGCACTTACACAAATGAGAAAGAAATGAGTCCCCAAATGCCCGTCTTAATCAACAATCTGGGGAAGGGTGTTCTGGGAAGCAGCTTTCAAATGTTCCTGGAGATTTTAAAATTAATCAACCTAATCCCTGTTTTAAAGAGCCCTGGTGGTACAATGGCTAAGGACTGGGTGGCTAAACAAAAGGCTGGTAGTTTGAACCTACCCATGGGATCTAAAGGGGAAAAGACCTGATAAGCTGGTCCCATAACGATCTCAGCCTAGGACACCTTTGGGGGCAGTTCTACTCTGTCCAGTAGGGTCACTATGAGCTGACATCAACTTAAAGACACACAGCACGTTTGACTCTGCGTTATTTGTTGATAGAGTTTGTGCAGAGCATTCTGAGTAGAAAACAGACTCGGGCATCTGACTTCAACCAGCAACAGTCTCTATCCTTGAGAAAGACTGTGGAAAGGGATGAGGAGGGAGCTTCCAAAAGCGTGTGGAAAATGATATGAAAAAATAATGGAATTTTTCCAAGAGCATTTTGAAGCTCTCTTCATGAGAGCTAGTCCTCCATGGAGGTTTCTAAAAAAGTGAAACACGAAGGAAGAGGCTGGTAAGTCCCACTGAACAATTCCAGGGTAGATTGGGTCTTGACTCAGAGTACTTGAGCATTCTGGCTTATTCCTCCAAATAGCAAATCAGACTAGACCAGGTTCTGAGACTCAGGGAAGGCAAATAAGACACACCAGGCCCATGATTCAGACTTATGGGGAAAGTCACACTGGAGAGGGAAGGCCTCTTTACCTTGTGTGCCTGACAAGTGTCTCATTTGCCTCATCTAAAACCCAGCCCTGGAAAAAAGCTAACAGTACCAGCTTCAAACTTGTGTTTGAATCTTGTCTCTGTCACTTATTAACTTAGCCACCTTAAATCCCTTCCTCTAGTTTTCCATCTGTAAATGAAGCACAGTTCCAATCATAGGGCCTTCAGCAAATGGCTATTATTAGCTAGGCATGCACTCCTGTGTTCTAGGCGAGAGTTCTCAGCCAGGTTTTTGTGGGAGCTTGTTCTTCAGGGTATTGTCATAGATGAGTGTGTCACCCAGATTCCTCTCAGGGCCAAGAGACTGATTTCCCCAGCTGCTGAGAGAGCCACTGATAGAAAAGGTCCCAGCTGTCTGGCCCCTATCGGGATTGCCTCAGCTGATGAGAGCTCATCCAAGGTCTGCTCCTTCCCAAACTAACCTTCATCCAACGACTTGTCAATGTAGGGGTATAAATGGCATAGTGGAGGCATTTGACCCCCCTGTAACTTCACAAAAGGCAATGGAGGAAAATCAAGATAAACAGCCCAAGGCTGATTCCTATGAGACAGAGATCAAAATGCCTCCACCCTCCTTTCTTTTCACAGTTTCTGACACCAACCATCCGTACCATGACACTCTCTTCTTCTCTGCTGGGTTTGATAATCCTTAAGTGGCAATGGCCACACAGAACTCGCAAACAATACTTATTTTTCTGGGGTTAATTGGGGACCTAGCAGGTGACAATTCAGGATCAGAAATGACTGGGGATATAGTTCTTCAGTCAGGACAGTCTCTTCCCAGTGGTGTCCAGAGGCAGAACTTTTTTCTGGTCCTTGGCCTGTGCCCTGCAGCTCCTTGACCTCTGCTCTGCTTGGGACCGTGTGCAAAGTTCTTTCAGCTCTGCTGATAGGTGCGTTGAGGCAGCCCGCTTTGTCTGGAAGCCTTGACCCAAAACACTCAGCTTTCTCATTCTGTGTGCTGGCGAGCTCCCTGTTCTGGGGTCTTGGTGCTGCTGCCTCTGCTTCCATGAGCTATTTATCTGCCACTGTTTTTCAGTGTCTCCTGATGCATCCAGTGTCAGGGATCTCTGTCTCCTGGACAGAGGTGGTGCTCAGAGTAATAATCCTGGGTCCAAAGAGCTCACTCCACTGCTGGCTCGTCTTTCTCGGTGCTCTTGAAACTCCACTTTCTGTTTCTGAGTTAACTCACCCAGGATGACCATACCGACCAATCCCCACATTAGGGGTCTACAGGTCTTATTTGAATGGTCTCACCTCTTCGAGGATGCCATGCACTTTACTGATATTATTAGCATGCTATCTACTTCCCTCGGTGGCATAGTTCCACCCTGTCATTGGTAGGCGTTACAAAGACTATAGCTAGAGGAGAACTAGTAAGCAATTTGCTGCAACACATTAGGCTACAAAGTCCCAGGCTACTGGTCACCACTTGGCCAGGTCCCAGTTACAGAGCTCCCTGTGATGGCTCCTTTTGCATATCAATGTGGCGAGGCTATGGTGCCCAGTTTTTTGGTCAAACAAGCATTCATCTATTTGCTCTTGCTTTTTAAACATTTTATTAGGGGCTCATACCACTCTTATCACAATCCATACATATACATACATCAATTTTATAAAGCACATCTGTACATTCTTTGCGCTAATCACTCTCTAAGCATTTGCTCTCCACTTAAGCCCTCCGCATCAGGTCCTCTTTTTTTGTCCCCGCTCCCCATCCCTCATGAGCTCTTGACAATCCACAGATTGTTATTTTGTCATCTCTTGCCCTTTCCGGAGACTCCCTTCCCTCCTTCTCTGCCGTCCATCTCCCAGGGAGGAGGTCACATATGGATCCTTGTAATCAGTTCCCCCATTCCAACCCACTCACCCTCCACTCTCCCAGTATCACCCCTCACACCCCTTGTCCTGAAGGTATCGTCCACCCTGGATTCCTTGTGCCTCCAGCTCCCATATACACCAGTGTACAGCCTCTGCCCTATCCAGTCCTGCAAGGTAGAATTTGGATCCTAGTAGTTGGGGAGAGGAAGCATCCAGGATCTGGGGGAAAGCTGTGTTCTTCATCGGTACTACATCGCACCCTGACTGACCCATCTCCTCTCCTAAAGCCCTCTATGAGGGGATCTCCAGTGGTCGACATTTGGGCCTCTGCTCTCCACTCTGCACTTCCCCCTTCATTCTCTATGGTATATATATATATATATATATATATACATATATATATATATATATATCCATATACACACAGAGATATATATACATATATATATTCTTTTTTTTTTGCATGATGCCTTATACCTGGTCCCTTTGGCACCTCATGATCGCACCGGCTGGTGTGCTTCTTCCAGGTGGGCTTTATTGCTTCTGAGCTAGATGGCCGCTTGTTCACCTCATCTATTTGCTCTTATGAAGGAGTTGGTCTCAAGCAAAATAGAATACCTTCCATAATGTGGGAATGGGTAAACCTATCAGCCAAAGGCCTTCAGTGCAGAAAGGGAGTTTCCCTAGGGTGTGTTCTGACCATTCTTATTCTTGTCTTTTCCCATCACCTAACCTATGGATTTTAGGATGAACATCTACAGAGCTCTTTAGGCTGTTGCCTGACCTATGAATTTGGAACTTGCCATTTCCCTATGTGAGCCAATTCCTAGAAATAAGCCTCACTCTCTGGGGCTCTGGTGTCGTAGTGGGTGACCCTTTGGGCATTCAACAGCAAGGACATCAGTTTGAAAACACCAAGGGCTCCTTGAGGGAAAGATGAAGCTTCGTAATCTCCTGAAGAGTTACAGTCTCCAACGCCCAAAAGGTCAGTTCTATACTGTTTTACACAGTCACTTTGAGTCCACCTTGATGGCAATGAGTGGCCGGTGCAGTGGTTAACCATAGGAGCCCTGGTGGATATATCAATATCTCCAGTTACAGCTATATAACTGGTTTGGTTTCTCTAGGGAACACTGACTATGACACTCTCCATAGGCAGGGCTGAGACCTCTGTTGAGATTTCCCTCTTGTGCCCTTCCTTGATTCCCCCCACAGGTGCTTATTCCCTGAGCATTCCTCAATAAATGTCAGGAATCCAGAGCTAATTCCATCACAGTGTCTCCTTCTTTCAGGGAGTCTGAATGGCTTCCAGGGAGTAGGAACTGCAGTCTCCATCCAACTTCCTCCTTCTATTTCTATGATCTGGATCTTATTTGGGGCTCATTTGGTTGTAAACAGGTAAAGAGACCAATACTTGGAAGAGAGAATCCTAGGAAAATGGAAAGGTGGGGAGAACAAGAGGACAGCTGGCTCTGTCGACGGTTCCTGACCACCACTGGCATGTTCCTGTGTTCTTTGTGTCTGTCTCTCAGGGCACATGCTGTAATCTCGCAACATAGACTGCCTCCTCCACGTGGCGGGACATGTGCTTCTGAATTATGCTTCTTAGATGCCAGGCCACTTGCAAAAGCGGGACTTTCTTTTTCGTTTTTTGTTTGGAAATGCTCCAGAAAAAGCGTCTAGTTGACACATCTTATGTCAGTGTCTCCACTGGGCTAATGAAAACAGCATTGTGACCGTATTGAAATGTGATGTCTTCCCCAGGGAACTGATGTTTCAGCCAGTGAGGTAGTTCACAGGGACAGATAAGAAAGGGGGTTGGGACAGATTAAAATAAAAATAATGTCTATTTGCAAAGAATAGGGCCTTATTATTTTTCGGATGCCCCCATCTGAACACCCTACCACTGAATATAGGCAGGAGGTAGGGCCCACCTGTCACTCAAGCAGCTAAAAATGTACAGCACTTGCTGTAGCAGCTGCTAATGTGCCCATGTATTAGCATTTGGCACCCACCACTCCCATAAATGCCAATGGTCTCACAGGAAGCACATGTAACTCCCCACACAGGGAACAGTCATTGAGCAGACAGGGGAGTTGACATCCTCCAGGACCTAATGCCACTTTAACCAATGACACATGAGGATAGGTGGAGCCACACTCCAGTTCCCTCAGCCTTTGGGTGGGACAACTACAAGAGGATTTATACTGTCTCTGGGTACCTACTCAATGACATTTCTTTATCGGCCTCTTCCCTTTGCTCTATCAGTATTACCCTTCTCCACTGGTCCTTCCTGGAGGCACCTCCCAAGGAAACAATAGTCTAGCTGCTATTCCAATTCTAGTGGATTCCAATTCTTGGTGACCGCATTCATGTGAGTCAATCAGAACTGTGCTTTCTGCAGATTCTTTCTCTCCCCTTTTTAAGAGTAGTTTTAAGGACACTGTGAAAGCTTTCCACCATCCAGTTCCAGAACATTTTCATCGACCCTGCAGCCATTAAGCAGTCATTCCCCATTGCCCCTCCCACCCGACCCTGGGAAACCACCAATCTACTCTATGGCTCTACAGGATTTACCTGTCCAGCATTTTTGCTCTAAATGGACTCACAATACATGGCATTTGGTGTTTGGCGTCTTTCACTACATGTCTTGCGTTCACCTGTGTTACAGAGTCTGTCTGAATCAAAGGCCTTAGTTTTCTTGTGGCAGACTATATGTATATCCCATTCTGTGTAGATCATATTTTCTCTATTTTTCTACTGATGGGTATTGTTGACTTATTGTTTACCTTTTGCCCATAGTGATTAGTGCAGCATCCATCTGGGTACTCGTCTTTCATTCTTTTAGATATGCACTTGGGAATGGACTCCCTGGATCAGCTGGCAAGGGTTCATGACCAAGTGGGTTATGTTGGGCTGCTAACCATAAGGCCAGCATTTTGGACCCTTTAGCTACTGCGAGATAGAAATGCTCTCATAATGATCCACAGCCCCCCAGACCCACCAGCCGCAGTTCTACTCTGTCCTTTTGGGTTGCTGTGAGTCAGAATCAACTCGATGGCAGTGGTAGTGATGAAGCCAGCGACTTGAGAGTGGAACCAGGGACCGTGGAGAATTCTGGCAGTAGCCATGGTGTCCTCACTACCCAGATGCCAGCAGCCACCAGTGAACAAAGGAGGCACAAGCAACATTCTCGCTGACTTCATGCTGGTGACCCAGCTGCCCCTGCTTCCTCAAATGCCATTTCCTCAGCTTTACTGGCAAGGGGGTGTACTCCCTATTATCATGTCACCAACTCTTTCAATGGTCCACCTAGCCAGGTGTGATTCCAGACACTGTGCAGCCACCATCAGCGCAGGTGGCTGCCCACCTCATTTGTACACATGCAAAGAATGTGATCATTCTAGGCACTGGTGTCCTTAGTCATCCTGGTTGGTATATTTACATCCCTCGGGAGCTGGGTCAGTGAGCAAGCACTTCTCAAGGTGCGCATATGATCTGTTTACTGAGAGTGCCAGCCCAAGGATCTGACTTGCCACCCACAGTGAACGCACCTCTGAGGCAAAGGGGAAGGCTTCTTTCTAACTGGGAGACCAGCAGGTCTTCTGCAGACATCACTCCCCTGCAGCACTCTGATCTGAGGCCTTTCATATTCCAAAGAGCAGCATTAAGATTCCCATCTGCCACCCAGTCAGACTCACATGTGCGAATTCTCTTTTCAGAGCAAGACAGCCAATGCAGTGAGCTGGGTAAAGGGGCAATCTCACTCTGAGGAGACTCAGCCAAGAGTGTAGGGACAGGGAGTGAAATGTGCAGCTTCCAGCTGCCACCCAAGCCTCCTTAGTGCAGTGGCATGAGATCAAAGAGATAGTCCTTTGTGACTCTTTGATCTCCTTCCTGGCCTTTGTGGAATTAACACTGCTCAGTGCCAGTCTCTTCTGAATATATGGAAAAGATAGCTCAGAAAAGAATAGAGTTAAATAAGAGCAGGACAGAGTAAGGTGGCTTCATGGTGTTGCATTTGTGTGTCTCAGAGCCCATCCTGGCTCACAGTGACCTCTGTGACAGAGAAGAACTGTTCCACAGATTTTTCTAGGCAGAATTTTAGGGAAATGTACCTAGCAGCACAGTGGTTTCATGTGCGGCTGTAACAGAGAGACTGGCAGTTTGAACTCACTGATCCCCATTGAGAGAGTGAAGACGTGACTGCCTGCTCCCATGAAGACTCCTATCCTGTTGTTGTCTGTCCATTTGTGGTGCTGTGGTGAGTTGTGTGTTACTGTGATGCTGGAAGCCACGTGACTGGTATTTCAAATGCCAGCAGGGTTACCTGAAGTGAAGAGGTGTCAGGGAAAGTTCCAGGCTAAGAACAGAATACAAAGAAGGGTTCCACTGCCCACTTCAGAGGAAGTAGCCGCTGAAAACCCTTACACTATAGCACAGTGTGCCTTTCCTTCCCGTCACAGGTAGTAAGAATCGCCTCAATGGCACATAACAACCAACAACACCTTTGAGGAGGGAAATCTCCTTCACAAAAGTTCAAATTCTTTAACAAAATATTTTGTTCATTCACATTTTTAATTATGCATAAATTTATGTCTACTTGCATTACATCTCATAAAAAGGCATAAGAATTGTTTTTGCACTGTTTAAAACTAAATAGAAGATAGTGAAGGTGAAAAATAGTTTTCGTGAATGTTGCTTTGAAATACAAATGGCATTGTCCTAAGAAATATAAATGAGTTAATTTTTTTAAATCATTTTATTAGGGGCACATACAACTCTTATCACAATCCATACATACATCAGTTGTGTAAAGCACATCCGTACATTCATTGCCCTCATCATTCTCAAAACATTTGCTCTCCACTTAAGGCCTTGGCATCATGTCCTCATTTTTCTCCGCCCTCCCTGTTCCCCCCTCACTCATGAACCCTTGATAATTTGTCAGATCTTACATTTTTTGTCTCCCTTCACCCACTTTTCTGTTGTCCATCCTCCAGGGAGGAAGTTATATGTAGATCCTTGTAACTGAGGTCTCAGAGCAGCTGGGTGTGATGCAGGGGAGGCTCTGGAAGCAGCTGAAGACACTGTGGGAGTTGGCAGCCCAACAGTGAGGGTCACTGCATCCGGGGGTACGAGAAAACTGGCTGGGGTTGCTTATTCCCCTAGATGCTACCCCTGCCTTGAAGAGAACCGTGACAGGCCTGTAGACATGTGTCAGGAAAAGATGAGTCCTTCACTGTTTCCTCTTCCCACACACCTTTGAGGAGAGCCTGCAGGGCAGGGGCTTGGCTCCCTGGATCCAGTCACCTGCCCTTCCCCACAGCCACACCCTCGCCAGCCCCAACTCCCCCTGCCCTGGGTTTGCTTCTTGAATCCAGAGGAGCAGCCTGGGCAAAGACCATGAAGAACCTTGTCCTTCAGGCAGCCCCTTTGATTGGGTCCCTTGTCCTGCAGAGTGTGGACACATGCACACTAACTGTTGGGGGACTCAGCTGTCACCACAGGGGCCAGGATCTGAAGAGGATGCTGGCACTGCAGGGCTTCCTGAGGGAAGCCGAGGACTTGAAGAGCTGGCTGAGCAGCCAGCAGCTGGTGGCCAGAGCAGAGAGGACTATGAGCACACCCTAGTGAGGAAGGGGCAAGGGGCAAGGAAGGTGCCCTGGAGCCGAAGGAAGACGGGTGGTGGAGGGGGGGCTGCATGCACAAGGGGCTGATGGGGAAGATCAGTCTGGACTGAGGACAGCTGTGGCTTCCTATTCCCCTCTCTGCGTAGAGGGGCAAGTTCTGTGGCTGTCCAGTCTTGCCCTGCCCAGTCACTCACTGAGGTGTCTCACAACCACACCAGCCAGTGCCCCCTGGGACCCTTCTCCTCTCTTCTCAGCTCCTCTTAACCAAGTTTGCAATGTTTCAGCACCAAGTGAAGATGGGTGGCCACCAGGGGGCAGCCTGCCCCACTAGCGGAGAGCCTGCTGGAGTGGCGGCCCAGCACTGCCCCCAGGGCCCAGCAGTGGTGACAGGACCTACAGTGAGTACCAGCAGCCTGGAGCAGGGGTGAGTTTGGGGGAGGTGCTGGGCATGGGCTGGAAGGGCTTCCAGGGAGACCCTTGCTGTGCTGCGGCTCTGCCAAACCCCTGAGAGGTGAACTTGCTTTCTGTGTGCCCACATTGGGGGCCCGGGCCACGTGTTCCAGGGAGCAACTTGTGCAGCCTGTAGCTTGGGACCCCTTACTTAAGCTGAGAGGCCATGTCAGATGACCTTCAGCAAAGCTCAGCCTTTGAGTTCTGGGCTTCTGGCTTCAGGGCACGGTGAGGGCAGCTGCTGGTTCTGGCCCAGCTGCAAGCAGCCTGGCTGTACCTGGCCCTTCTTGGGACTCCAGATAGCACTGGGGAAACTGGGTGCACCGAGAGGCTGGGTTACTTGCTAGAGACCACAGCTAATTAGCAGTGAAGTTGAGACCCGATATGGCCCTCACCATAAAAAGGAAGTGTTTTCTGCCCTGGTGACCCTTGGCCTTCCCTGAGGTCAAGGGTGACCATAGCAGCCATATGAAGAGTGTCAGAAGCAGGGCACAGTGACTGCCTCAACCTCCCCACTCTCCCCTGCCGGGGCTCTTCCAGTCTTGGCCTAGTGCCTCTATTGCTGGGGAGCAGACTGGAGAGTCCCCCACCCCTGCAGGACCCACAACCTTCCTATCAGTGCCAGCGGATCTGAGAAGGCACAGTCTGGCAGGGTATGACCAGGCTCCCTGGAAATGGTCCCATTGAAGATCTGGAGAGCAGACCGATTGTTTTCCTTTGATTGTGTTACAGACACCTTACAGGAGAGAAGGACGTTTATAGATCACTGTCTACAGTTTCTGACCTTCAAAGCACTCAAATCATTGCCATCGAGTCGATTTCTATCATCGAGGCCCTGTAGGACAGCACACGACGGCCCCTGTGTCGCTGAGGCTGTCACTACGGGAGCAGACAGCCGAGCCGCGTCTTTGTGATGGGTTTCAGACCACTGACCTTGCCATGAGCAGCAGCCCAAGGCATGCCTTTTTCTGACCTTGGGTTTGACTAATATATATATATACACACATATAATGCACATATATATATGAATTTTAATATAGAGGGTTTTGTTTTTAGTGGAAACATGCAGAGCAGTTTAACAATTTATACACATTTTGTTTGCAGCCCTCATAATATAACACAGCACTCTTCTTGCCTTCTCCCTGGCCCCTCCCTCCCTCCTGAACTTTGAGGGCAAATGCTCCCCTTTGCTCTGGGAAGCACTTGACTCACAGGTGCCATGCGTTCACTTTATCAGCTCGACTATTGCTTGGGCAGGGGTGATTCCCGGAGCTGGGCTCTGTTTTGAATTTGAAGGGCCCTGGTCTCGGGGTTCCAGCAGTCCCTGTGAAACTTGTAATGACCTCTCTTCATGAAGTCACCTTCCATTGGCTTTCAAGCTGTGCACAAGTTGCCAGTTTGAGCTCAACCAGAGCAGTTTGAGGCGGTGGCTGGGCACCATCTAACTCTCCTGGTCTCCAGGACAAGGATGGAGGGCTGTGGTGTTGGTGGTCCGTTAGTCCTGTGGACTGCTTTACTTCAGTTTTTTATTTTCTTCACTCGTCAACTCCAGATGGGGAGAGAGGGGATCCTAGTTGCTAGAGGTGGCTTTGCAATGGAGACAAACATTTTATACTAAAGTGAGATTCTTACGTGACATTTGCGTGACTGCAGCAGCCCCTGCTCATCTTCCTCCGTACTCACCCTAGCTGACCACCTTCCTGCCTCAGAGGATGGGGCACTCCCTCTGCCTGTCCACCCTCAGGTCCTCACTTTCAGTCCCACAGGATCCTGTGGTATCAATCCCCCCCTATCAGCCCCACCCCCAGCCTACACAAGGATTACAAACCCTTGCTCCACTCAGATTCTCTGTAGCTAGTGTCACCTCCCCTGTGTTCCTCAGAGTGTGCTCTGCACCCATGAGATTATTGATTGGTTTCCACCCATAGTGACTCTGTGTGTCCCACAGGGCTTGCTCTGGGGGCAGCTCTCAGAGGGCGAAACCAGGAAGAGGAGGGGAGGGAGCAGTTGGGCAGAAGAAGCTGTGATGGACCGAACAGAGCCAGACTGCCCATGGAGGACAGGACCCTGTGGCTGTTTCCCCGAAGGGGTGCCCCTCAGGTTAGATAAATGCTCTGGAGACCCCACCACAGGTGGAGGCCCCTCAACCCCTCCTCAGTCCCGCCCTCCACACCCTCACCTACATTTGGAGCTGGGTGTGCTTCTCCTCATGGGCCGCTAGCTGCCTTTCCAAGTCCTGGTGCCAGGCATGTGGCCCTCTAAGGGGCGGATCCCTGCTCACTCCACAGTCAGGGTCTAGCAGGAGGTCCTCTCAGGAGGCCAGCCAGACCTCGGCCTGACCCAGCATTCCACGCAGCTCCTCCTAGTCCTGGCTCACCTGGCAGTGCTCCTGGTGAAGGGCCTAGGCCGTCCGGAGCTCCTGCAGCTGCCTGTCCAGCTCCCGGAGACACTGTGACCTGGGGGGCAGAGGGCTGTTGGGATGGGCGCAGGGTGTCGCCTGGGTGGGGCAGGGCTGGGTTACCATGGAGCAGGGAGCAGCAGGAAAGGGAGCTCTGGCCACGCACCACCCTGGCCCTAGCCCTCAGCGCGCACATCTCTGGGGCCATGACGTGGCTGGTGTCCAGCAGCTGCTACCCCGCCGGCCGCACTGCCTGGGCTCTCAGGCAGAGCTCCTGCCCCAGTGTCTCCTTGGCCCCAGCTGGGCCTTCTGAGGATATAGACTAGTGCCTGCTTCTCTTGAGCCCGAGTACTGGGTGGGGGACAGGGCATGGGAACAGGTCTCAGGGCCAGAGGGCAGAACAGGGAGGAGGCAGGGAAGAGCTGGGTGCCCCCACCCGCATGGAACAGAGCGAGCCCCCATCCAGGTGGGGTGGCACATACAGCAGTTCCTGGCAGTGCCTGAGGAAGGTGTTGCCATGGGCTACCCACTCCAGCTGCTGGCCCTTCTCCCACGCCTTCATGTTCAGGTGGCCCAGGCCTCCAGCACCTCAGCCAGCTGCCCGGCCAGGCCCTCCTTGACCGCAGGGTGTACCTGGATGGCCTCCATCCCCATCTGAACCACCACCTCATCCACAGCCACCAGCTCCCTCTGCAGCTGGCAGAGAGCAGGCTGAATGCTCCTCCACCCAGGACTCTGCAGGCCATCCTGGCTGTACCCCAGCCTAGGTCAAGCCCAGGCCCGTCACCCCCCATCCCAGAGGGGGAAGGGGCGGGCTCCAGTCCTGCCTGGGGTCAGCTGGGGGTGAGGGTTCCTCATCCATCCATTGCCTACAGAAGAGGGGTTCTTGCGGGGGGGAGGGACTGGGGCCCTCCCCTGCAGGAGGCGGTGCTGGCGCTGCAGGACCTCCACAGACACCAGGTCGTGGCCAAGGACAGCACCCTCCACCAGGACCACCTTCTGCATGTGGCCCCACAGCTCGAGCGCCGCCTTGTGGAAGTCGAGGGCACAGCGGGAAGGAGGGCCAGCAACTTTCTCCCTGAGAACAGGGCCACCTCCTTTTGAGCAAAGACTGTGGCTTGGGGATTTGTGGGGCTTTAACACGGAGGGAAATAGGACGAAGACTCTATTCCCTAACTTATAACAGGGAGAATCTGGAAAGCTGGTATTCCACGGTAGGAAAGCCTCTACTTTGGTAAGTTAGAGGTAAAGTCCAAGTACATTATCCTGCTTTAAAAATCATTCCCACGGATTCTCCGTTAACAGCTAGGCTGCCATAATGTGAGCACATGGCTGATTGTATCTCTGTGTAGAAGCAGATATGATCCTTTTGCCCTCTCTTCCCACCGTGACACCCAACCCCACTTTTAGCTTCTCCCAATGCAGGTATTAGCTTTCCTCACCTTGGTGAGCTCAAGTACAGGGGCCTTACGATAGATACCGCCCACATTGTGACCATGTCACTACTGAAGAGGTGTGTCTCCAGGCTCCCTATACACGTCCCAATAGCAAAGGTTCCACTTCTCCCAGTTCCACGTGGTCCATCAAAGGAGCTGAAGTGAGCATGCCTAATACAACATGTCTGACTCTGTATTGTATTCTCTCGCCCCTGTCTTTCCTGTCCTCTGTGACTTTACCGTGACCTTTACCTATTATCATCGCTGTACATTCGCGCCATCTGGCCCTTAGGTAGTTAGAAGATGGATGGTTTCCTCTGATCACAGCAGGTTCCTGATGATGCCCAGGGGCCACAGGCAGGGCCCGAGGGAGGCAAGGGTCTTGACACGCATGTTGGGTGGAAGGCAAAAAGATGGGGAGCCCTGAGCACATGAGGACGGCGGCTCAGGGAGCGAGTGGGCTGCCTGTCAGGGGGTCTGCCTGTAGCACCTCCAAAAGTCAGTGAGGAGAGGGCTGGCCCCGGGGCCACCCAGCCCCAGGATTTCGGTTGCAGGACCTGTCAGGTGCTCTGTGCACTGAGACACCAGATCCCGAGCAAGGAGGGTGTGGGGAGGGGAGGCAGGGAGCTCTAAGAGTGGCGGTCAGCAAGAAGACCAGCAGGGCCTGTGCCCCCAACGAAACTGCGGCCTGTGCTCAGGGAGCATTGGGAGAGCCCACTTCGTGGTCCTGCCACAAGGAGTGACCTGCGCTGAACGACTCCAAACTGGGGGCAGGAAGGAGCGTGGTTGGATGGGGAAGGCTGATTGATGCTGGGAGCTGGAGTCAGCCATGCCCCTTCATACAAACATGTGCACACGAGAATACACACAGAAGTATGCATGCACACATCCACAAGCCCACCCCTACACATGAGCACACACACACACGCACACACATGCACACACATCTGGGGTAGGCCCCTGTGTCCCGAACCCCTTGGCTGTCACTGGCCTGTTCCTCTGGGCACCCACCTCTGTGCGGGCTTTCATTGCCTTGTCCAGCCTCACCCATGTGGCCTCAACGCCGCTCCTGTGGACTTGACTCTGGGCCATGGAGCTGGGTAGGCAAGTTCCAGGGCACCTGCCAGCTCCCTCAGGGCCTGCACCCTTGCAGCCCCACACTCTGCCCTTTCTCCCGGAAGACCTTGAACTTCTCTTCCAGCATCTGCCAATGGTGGGGCTGGAGAGGGTCAATGTGGATGGAATTCAGGCAGCTCCTAAAACTCACGAAAGGGCCAGCTGGCCCCAACAGCTCCCACATCCCTCAGCCCTGGTTCTAGAACTCTGCAGGGCATCTCCTGCCCCCTCAGCCCACCCAGCATCTACCCTACCCTCCGTTCCTCCATCCACTTTCCCAGCACGACTCACTTCCACACCCTCCAGGTCCTGCCCACACTGTCTCTGGAGAGGACCCGGGTTCAGGAAACCCAGGGCAGCCCCTGCTGTGTGCAGCCTGTGGAGGAGGCAAACCTGGGTCGGTGGATCAGGGAGCCTGGTCACAAAGCCCACTTAGCAGGGTCACTTTCCCAAGCCAGGGGCTCCCTACAACTGCAAGGGCGTTCTGGGAAGAGTTGAGCTGGGCTGAGGATGCCCTGCACAGCCCCAGGCTGACCCAGGTCACAGTACAAGCTACTGCGTTTCCAGCCCAGATGGAGCTTAGGCGAGATAACGATTTGCCCATGATCCTAGCCCAGAGGCTGGCCCGGAGTCTCAGGGGCCCTGCATTTGCTGCATGCAAGAACCATGGAGGGGTGCAGCTTCTACCTTTGAAGGGTGTGCAGTCTCCTCCAAACACACAGCATGCCTGGGTGGCACACAACGTGGCTACCTGCAGAGTGCCGGGCTTTAGAATGACCCCACCTGCTGACTCATGGGGATCCTCCAGAGGGTTTGCAAGCCAGTAAATCTTTCCAAGAGCAGGGAACCTCTTCTTTCTCCTGAGGAGCAGTTAGTGGGACTGAACCAGGCAACAGCCCAACACTTCCCAAGCAGGCCTCCTGGAGTATCGTTAGAGCAAGGGGTAAACTGCTAGTGATAATGGGCTCCTGGGAGGAGAGTTTGCAGAAAGGCCTGAAGCGCTGAGCAAGATCTCAGGACGGTGGCCCTCTGGGAGCTTAGGACAAGTTCTAAACCCAGCCAGGAAGCTGAAGGGCTGACCAGACAGAAGCTGAGGGGGAGGAATGAGAATGCTGGGATAACTGCTGATCCCCGGCTGGGGGCAGGGCTTCCTGGTTGGAGCTGTGGGAGCTGACTCAGGCCAGACTCCACCTGCTCTGAGATGCTGAGGCCACCCTCAAAGTTCACAGCCAACTGTCTCACGTGCTCGTCCATATCCAGGTGGGTGCCTGGGGGAGGGGGTGGCTTCGGCAAGTGCTGCCACCCCAGGCCCAGAGTCCCACCCTCAATGCCCGGGCCCTTGGCCACCATGCTGTCTCAGGAGAAAGCCACAAGCCTCCCAGATGCTGTGTCCCACTGGGTGGAGGCCCCCCTGAGGAGACATGGATCGCACCAATGAATCACACAATCTGCCTCTGACCCCTTGAGGCCTCGTCACCCCCCACTATCATCACCCCAGTGCCTCTTCCCACTCTGGACTAGAGTGCATAGGTATTAGCAAGAGATAAAACTCACAACACATGGAACCCAAGAACAGGAATGGGAATAGAGATACCAAAAGGGTAGGGGGAAGAGGGGTAGAGGATGGGAGGAAGGAGAACCGATAGCAATCAATGACATATAACTGCACACCCCTCTCAGGGAGAGGAGCAACAGAAAGCTGAGGATAAAAGAGACAATGGTCGATGTGAGATATGAAAATAATAACAATCTATAATCTATCAAGGAACCACGAGTGGGGGAGGAGGAAAAAAGGGGGAGCTGATCCCAAGGGCTCAATAGAAAGTAAATGTCTAGAAAAGAATGATGGCAATATACGTATGACTATGTCAGATACAATTGGTGTATGGATTGTAAAAAGTGTTGTAAGAGCCCCCAATAAGGACACACTGAGGATGATGAAATACACCACTGAAAACCTTATGCTAATCATTGATACACTGTCAGGTAGTGGAGGACTAGTAAAACTAGGCAGAACCTTGTCAGAGAGAGGACCAGATGACGAACACTTTTGGTCAGATTAAAGGGGAGGATCAGTGACAAAGAGCCAGGCCGTTTGCAGGATGCATGGCCACGGGAGCTGCAACGATGGGTTCAAACATCAGAAAGAAATGAGGGTGGTCCAGGACTGGCAAGCCTTTCCTTGTCCTGTACATTGGGGTTGCTTTGAAGCAGACCAACTGGACAGCACCTACCAACAAGACCAACCGAGGAAGAGGAAGCCACTATGGTCCCAGAAACAGACATCACTAGGACGTGTCAGGAGACTTTTATAAAGGTAACCAATGGCCTGGCCCTTCATCACAGAAAGCTGGGGAGGCACCATTGTCCTGGTTTACCAGACGTTCCCCAGATAAATTACTGTCCAGCTGCCCATAGGAACGAGAAATACCTATAGACATGACGGAAGGGAGGTTCACTCCGCTATGGGAATGTGCTAATCTGTGCACTGAAATGTTGAAATCCACAGACACACGTGTATAAAAGAGAGTTGTAATTAAATATTAAATGCACATCAAGAAAACTTCCCTAAAAGATCTTTTTAATCTCATAAGCCCACCATTATGCCATAGCCCCCCCAGAATTCACAACCATCTACAAAGGAGATGGAAATGAGGCTGACTGCTATTAAGAGCAAAGTCAGAGAAAGCAAAATAATCTCATATTTGGTGGGCATCTGCATATAGCTGGGGAGCACCCAAAGCTGTTTCGCATAGATAATGTGGCTTCTGCTCAGATATGTCTGAGTGTACGTGAGGTTTGGAAGGAGAAGCATTTAACTGGATAAGGCATCATCTCACTTTACTGAATTTCAAAATCAAGATGCTCAAGAACTTGCAATGCTAAAGTGACCAATGCATGAATCATTCCGCCCTTCAATTAACACCACCTGTGCAACTTGGACATTTGGCGTGATAAGCTAAGAATATGAGTGAGCATAACCTGTTGTGAAAAACAGGAAGATACAGAAAGCTCCACTGTTTAATGTAATTATTGTATACGGGAACCTGCAGGATGTAAAATTTCCCATCAACAACTGATGATGGAAAATGATAATGCTCCTTAACCCACCCCCCCAAAAAAAAACCTCATGTGGAGGCACTCTAGAAATGAAAAACGTAATCTGCGTGAGGCAACACTGAAGTCAGCCTATGAAACGCGGCATGTTAAGATTTCCTTCACATTCAAATAGTTGAAAATCTAAGGCATGAGCTGAGAATAGTAAAACTGTTTGATGCTCCATAATCGGTGCAGGGGAAACACCAGAATAATTGCCTCTTCCTTAATATACTTGAATCTGCTGGAGTTACATTTGGAGGTGAGATATGGGAAACTGTTTGAATTACAATAGTATGGAAGTAAAAACAATTTTACACTGTGAGAAGCTCAAGTGTTTTCATTGGAATCAGTTGTCTGAATGACACCCACCTGGAGCTTTTTTTTTTTTCTTCAGTTGTAGCTTATGATTCTGTGTCTTCTCTTCTGCAGGCTAGGTTTTCAGGGTATTGACTGCTCTTTCTAGACTTTTGCAAACCTTTAGTCTGCAGGTTTAAGGTCTGGTGCTGGCTGCACTTTTGGCTATGGGAAGGAGAGGGACACAGATTCAAAGGGTTTATTCAGATGGTCTATGTGTCCTAACGTAGAAGTCAGACAGAACAGTCTGGTTACTGTAGTTACCATCCGCCTGGGACTGGGTTTTGCCTGCAGAAGAATGATAGGGATAAAAGTGATGCAAACAGAAGCAAGCATCTTTAATATTTTGATGCGTTGAGACTCCAGCCTAGACACTGATCCTTTCTGGGGACATTATATGCAGTCTCCCCTGACTCCAAAACAGTTCTGAGGAGTCGGTGATTGTGACTGAGTAGGAGGGCTCACTGTCTAAATATCACACGTCGTAGGTTCACATGAGGGCTATTCCACATCAAGCGGTGTCTTAGTGTGCCTCAATCAATTTTTCCACCCAAATCCCTAGGATTCTGAAGTTCCTAGTACCCTGTGTCCTGCAGTCCCTTTTACCCAATAACCCTGGTGTTTATACTTTATAACCACATTTTCATTTGTGGAGATTAAAAAAAAATTTGTTATTAAATAATGTGGTTTATGGAAATTGAAAAAATAAGCCATTAGAAACTTATTTGTCTGAAAAAAATAATGCCAGTTTGCAAGGAAATGTCTGGATAGGCTGAGTAGGCAATAATAGAGCCGGCTCAAAGTTGGCAGTCAAGCACTTGCTTCATTGAATGTATGTCACTATCCACAGTGTTTGAAGTAAATTGGCATCATGAAACAGGTTCCAGAAAGGTCCCCAAATCACTATTCCAAGGATTTAAACCATACTTTCCCCATTCCATTTAACCTCCAGATCATTCAAGCTTTTAAAAAACAGGTCAATTTCACATTCAGTTCATCAGCCCACAACTCAATTGGCTCATATCAGTTCAAAGACCCAGAAAACACAATCTCTGAGTTGTTCTGTATTATAGTTATGATGAGCTGCATTATGACCATCTGCTTCTCTTTCTTTTTTTAGATAGTTTACCATAAGTAGCATGCACTCATGCTATACCACACACCTCTGATGCCATTGTAGCTGTAAATTTATATCCAATGTATTCAAGACCCACAGACTGATGACGGTGAGATATGTATAACCAGGGGGTGGGAGTCACCCATCCAGAGATTTTTCATTTTTTTTAATATTAACTAAGACACTCAATATTGGTTTCTCTTGTTAGTTTTTTAAAATTTTTTTTAAAGATGCTCAGTTACTGTTTTGTTGGGGTTTTTATATTTTGTGTTTGTTTTTATATTTACCTCTTTTGTATAGGTAGGGAATTTATAGGGAAATATGTATTGTATGGAATATATTTTAAGAACTAAAATATATTTTATTTTAAATAAATTAACGGATCTTTGATCTTACAGCTAAATCACTGATTATATATTTGCAGAGCCGACTTAAAGGATGAAAGAAAATTCTATCAAGGGTGTTACTTTTGACTTCAAAGCCTTTTAAATAAAGTCTTTTAACTACCTGTGGAAAAAAATATAAGAAAAAAAAAGCTAGAATCATGAGGTATTTGACTTCGGTCAGGACTGCCTCTTGACAAAATCGTCGGGATGGGATCGGACATAACTGAGAACTGAGTACCTTTCATCCAAACAGTTACTGTGGGGTAGATTCCAAGTCATGGAACTACCAGGTGTGCAGAGCCAAACTGAACCGAGTGATATAGGGCCTGCTAGGCTGTGTGAGGTTACAAAAGCAGACCACCAGGTCTGCCTTCTGAGGTACCACGATATGGGTTCAGATGATCGTTTAAGTTATGAATTGAGCACTTAACTGTTTGTGCCACCCAGAGATGGCATGGAGGAAAATAGCTTTTCACTGTTTAGTGTCTTTCCCAAACGGAAACGGGTGCTTACTTGTGTCCTGCCTTTTCTTATATTACTTGGGTTAGTCTGAGTACATTAGAGAAATAAATCCACTGAAACTGAAATGTATAAAATAGAGCTTTAGATAAAGGGTAAATGCACATGGAGAAAAAATCCCAAACCTGTGCAGCCCAAGTCTACAAGTCCAACATTAGCGCATATGTCACACCCCAATCCACTATGTCCTCCTCCATCTTAACAAACACATGCAGTGAAGGTAGCTGCAGGTGGAAAGAACTGCCCATCTGGGTTTCTGAGGTTGTTAACTCTTTACTGGAATTAAAAGCGCCTTTGGTGCGCCTGGAGCGGCTGTTGTTTGTAACCACTCAGCCACGAGGGCTCCATCTCCTTGTGCAGGACTACTCGTGATTTATTATCTACTCCAATGCCGATCAAAGGGTGGTACATGGGTCGGTGATAATCTGTGACCTGTTTAAAATCTGTCCATTTGTGGCTAGGTACAGAAAGGAAGGTCAGGGTGCAGGTCACTGCTCTGTCATGTAAAGGGCAAAGCCGCAGCAGGGTTTCTAGAGTAAGGACACACTGAGGATGATGAAATACACCACTGAAAACCTTATGCTAATCATGGAACAACTGTCAGGTAGTGGAGGACTAGTAAACCAAGGCAGAACCTTGTCAGAGAGAGGGCCAGATGACGAACCCTTCTGGTCAGATTAAAGGAGAGGGCCAGTGACAAAGAGCCAGGCCGTTTGCAAGACGCATGGCCACGGGGGCTGCAAAGATGGGTTCAAACATCAGAAAGATATGAGGGTGGCCCAGGACTGGCAGACTCATAGTGACCCTATAGGACAGGGTACAACTGCCCCTGTGGGTTTCCCAGACTGTCACTCTTGACAGGAGTCGACACCCTCATATTTCTCCCAAGGAGTGGCTGGGGGTTTAAGACTACTGTCTTTGTGGTTAACAGCCCAAAAGTACCAGGGCCTCTAGAACTGCAGAATCCCAGGTCCCACCCTGAACCCACAAAATCAGAATCTGCCTCCCACCCTGATTTCCAGGAACCTGGGTAAGTGCATGCATGTGAAAGTTTAAGAAATACTGCCTTAGAAACCATTGCTTTCCTGATCAACTTCCTCCTGCCAGGGGTTCAGAAATGGAATTCCATTGGGCCATGCTCCCCTAGAAGCATATTGAGGTCTCAGTGCTCCTATATCCTGCCTGTCGTCCAGATTTCCTGATTCTCACCTGGACTGTGGTCCCTACAGAAGGGTATTGGTGAGTCCTCAGTATGAACAGCCCCAAATTAGGTCTAGAGACACAGCTCCCATTTCAGAGTAGTAGAATCCACAGTTTACTGTAGAATTAATGACTTTTACTGGCTTGGGGTAGGCTCTAGTGGGAAACGTGTTTCAGCAAGAGATAATATGTATTCCAGATGTACACAATGAGTTTGTCTTGAGACATATTTATGCCTGTAGTTGTTATGGAGTCTCTTTATATCCCATGCAATGTTAATCTTTTTGAAAATTTATATTTGCTTTTTATTACCCAGATATATATGTGATTTATAGCTAGGTCTGATGGATTGGAATCAGATGACCAAGCCTGGATTAACCATGGGTCCTGGTGACCATTAGTCAGTTCTTTCTGTTAATGATATTTTCACCTGAGTGAATGCATTCAAGACTTTTCTTCTCTTAAGATAAATAAGCAGGTGGGTATCATTTTGCTATGCTGGCACTTCCTTGTGCTGTTTTAAGTTCACCCAGCAATTTTTAAAAAGACAGACATATTGAAACTGTCATACACTGAATAATTCATGTGGAAAAATGGGGGGAGTGCTAAATAGAGGTGACTCGTGGTACAGTCTTATTTACTGCTTGTAGAAGGTACTGTGATCTTGTATACATAAACATTAGAAACCAGAAGAGAGGAAATGGTGGCTCCATGGCACAATTCTCACTAGTCATGAAGGAAATTTGGGTTTGATTCTTGGCCAGTGTGCCTCCTGTTACAGCTACCACCTATCTGCTAGTGGAGGCTGGCATATTACTATGATGCTGAACAGATTTCAGCAATGGTTTCAGCCTACAGTCAGACTAGGAGGGAAGGCCTGGTGACCTCCTTTCAGACATCAGCCACTGAAAACCCCCCAGCTGACAAGGGGTCAAATCTACAACCCACTGAAGGAACGGGGCAGGACCAGTGGGCATTGTGTTCTGTAGCGCATGGAGACCGCATGAGTCAGGAGCTGACTGACTTGAAGGCAATGGGCTGCAGCACTCTCTCGGAAGGCAGTGGTTGGAACACATAGGTGTCCTTCATGTGGCCCCATGATCATCAAGCCTAAGTCACACAACCAACTCCGGGAAATGAAAGATACCCAGGGTACCAGGAATATTTGAAGGACCTGGTGTAAATTGGTTCAGTCCAGGGGAATTCTGGAAGCCACCGAGGTAAGCTTCCTGCTGAAACCACTAACTTAGCCCAGTGCAAGTGGATGGGTGTCTGCGCATGCACCCAGCCACCATTAGTGTTTTGTTGTTGTTGTTGCTGCTGTTCATGTCCATAGAGTCGATGCCAATTCACAGTGAGCCTATATGACAGGGTAGAATTCCCCCTGTGAGTTTCTGACACTGTGACTCTTTATGGGAGTAAAAAAAGCCTCATCTTTCTCTTGAGGAGTGGCTGGTGGTTTTGAATGGTTGATCTTGCTGTTAGTCCATTGCGTAACCAGGTGCTGTCAATTTGGTTCCAACTCATGACCACTCTATGTGCAGCAGAACAAAACAGCACGCTTCCCTGCGCCATTCTCACAGCCATTCCTACATTTGAGCCACTGTGTCAACCCATCTTGTGGAGGTTTGTCCTCCTTTTGGCTTGGCCAAGATGCTGCCCTTCTCCAGGGACTGGTCCCTCCTGATAACACCCAAAGTACATGAAGCCAAGTGTCACCATCCTCGCTTCTAAGAATCAATCTGGCTGTAGTTCTTCCAACATAGATTTGTTTGTTCTCCTAGAAGTTCTTTGGTGTATTCAATATTCCTCACAAAGACCGTATTTCAAATGCATCAATTCTTCTCTTGGGACTTCCTTATGCATTTTCCAGCTTCCACATGAAAATAATCATGCCTTGAGTCAAGATGCTCCTGGGTTCTTAAGGTGACAAATTTTCTCAATGCAATTTGTCCAGTGATTTCTTGACAGATGTTTCCATGAGCGCTGGTTGTGGATTGGTCCAAGTAAGATGAAATGCTTCACCATTTCTATCTTTTCTCTGTTTCTCATGTTGCTTATTGGTCTAGTGGTGAGGATTCTTGTTCTCTTAACCTCGAGTTGTAATCCCTACTGAAGACTATCATCTTTGAACTTCATCAGTAAGTGCTTCTACTCCTCTTCCCTTGCAGCAAGCAAGGTGAGTCGCCTGCATATCTCAGGTTGTTCTCAAGTCTTCCTCCAATCCTGAAGTCTCCAATTCAGCCATTCAAAACTCAAAACAGCTCAATACCATGGAAGTCAGGTCAATTCTGACTACAGCAACCCTGTAGGCCAGGGAAGAACCTCCCGGAAGGTTTCCAAGAATGTAATCTTTCTCACTTGGGATAGCTGGTGAATTCCAAGTGCCATCCTATTGATTAGCAGTCATGCTTAACCAAGACCCTACCTGGATTCCAAGTGTGACCTAGCAGCCACAGTTTTCTTCTGAGACCAACGGGGTTGTTAGGTGTGAATTCTCGACCCACGGTGGTCCAGCAGACCTGCTCAGTATTCACCCATGTGCAAAATCCATCAAGAGGATGCATTGTCATTACTTTTTTAATCATGTAACACACCCAGGTGTAGCAGCAACCCAGCTTTCTAATATCTCCCTGGTTTTGATAAATATGTCACATTCCCTGATAACTCTTCCAAATCCTTTAATATCCCGCAGCTCAGTCCCTGATGTCTGGCTGTAACAAAATGTGTGAAGGGAGACCAAATGCCAATAAATTCTCCCTGTCTGCCTCAACTCAGCACATAATCAGCTCCAAGGTAAATGCATGGTAAGTCAGCTATGCGCTGGCAGGGTGGGGAAGAGGGTGGGATGAACCCCCTTTCAGTTTTGTCTTCTTATGGAGCTGACCAAAAGGACTTCTAATTTCAGTCTATTAGGAGAGTGAGAGTTAGGGTTTCCCCCCACCCCCATTTTTTTCCTTTCCCTTTTTGTCCCTTTCCCCTTGGAAGATCAGCCTGCTCTGCTGTTCTGAAAGCGTTGTCTGCTTTATGCTTCAATCTCCACTCCATTAAATCACCTTTCTTCACATTAAATACAGGTCTTCAGGGTGGTCAGAGAGCTTCGCTCTGAGGGATGATGTTATAATGAGGACGACATGTATGAAATATCATTTTTCAGCTCAATCCCAGGCAGACCACGGGGAAGCATGAATGGGGAGGGGGAGAGGTGTACCTCACTTTAGACAAGAGTCAGGCTTCTGAGAGGGCAGTCTCAACCTGGATGGCTGCAGAAGGCTTCTTTACCTCAATCACTCATTCATTCAAACAGCTTGCTACTTACTTATTAAGTGCCAGGCCTTGGGACTCTTTCAGTGAACAAAAGAGACAAAAATCCCTCTTCTGTCAAGAAGCTTCCATACACAGAGGCATTCAAACCCTTCCTGGGGAATGTGTTTAAAGTCCAATTTACATGAAAGCAGAGGAAGAGCCTGATGTGAGGGACTTCAGACACCCACACACACAAATCATCCAGGAGACACTATTCACTGGAGTTAAATAATTTTTTATTTTTTTCCCCATGAGCTCTCTTTTTTTTTTCTTTCTGAGAGCAATTGTCCTTGGAAGCGATTAGCTGTTATCACTGTCTAACACCTTAGTGTGTATTTATTAATTGGCTCCTTTTCCTGCCTAGATAGGAGGGGCCTCCAGGGCTGCTAAAAGACAGAAAAATCCCCAAAAGGCAGCAACAAGAGATGCAGAAGACAATTGTGGCCCGTGTTTCTCATTTGAGTCTCTGGGGGGCCATTTGGTAAAGATGCAGATTACACACACACACTGCCCCGCCGCCCCCACCCAATATGGCCCTACTAAATAAGGATCCTACCCCACCATCTGTCCGGGAGCCCCTGAACTGGCCCTTCCCATGAAACAAGCCAGGGCCATTGAAAGTGAATCTTTAGGCAAAAGACCAGTGACTTAGGCTTTCCAAACCAGGATAAAGCCTATTTGCTAAGCACTTGCATATTAAAACCAAAATGTTGATGCTTCAAACCCACCCACAGGTGCCTAAGAAAGCAGGCCTGACAATCTGATACTGAAAGGACACAGTCTTGAAAAGGATCCCTGGTGACATATTGTCCTGCTACCCATAAGGCCAGCAGTTCAAAACTACCAGCTGCTCTGAGAGAGAGAGCTGAGGCTTTCTACTGTAAAGATGTATAGTCTCAGAAACCTACCAGGGCAATTATACTCCGTTGCCATGAGTCAGAATTGACTCAATGGCAGTAAGTGAGTGGATGGGCTGGAATTGATTTACACCAACTAACACCAAGAACAACTATTTTGGGCAGCAGTGCCATTCTTCTCCTTTATCTAGAATCTGAACTCTCAGCGTCATTAACAATTTAGACAACAGACAAATAATAATAAACTACAGAAGGATAAAGAAAAGCTAACGAAGTTACTTCTGTTTGAGGTTTAGTTGTGTTTTTAGCAAAAAATATGAAATATGAAGGGACTTGCTGAAATTAAATATAAACCTATTTTGCAACCCCAAGTCTTTCTTGCCAAAAAATAATGTCTCACAATAGGAATGGCCTCTGCACTGCCAAGAAAGCATGGCTTCTGTGTTGGATCAGATCAAGATAGCTATAATACCCTGTATTGAGATCACAAAAGAATGTAATGCAGTGCCTTGTAGACAGTCTCATGTACATACACAAAATATTTTCTAAGAGTCTTCAGGAGGCTGTGCTACAGCCTAAGTAGGCTGAATTGCAGCCTAAAACAGAGAGAGATCCATCTCAAAGAGATGTGGGGATAGGCTTTCATAAAATGGAGTGCATCATGTAATCCAGTGCAAGGGAAACCCAGTAAGTTTGGGAAGGAACTGCATTGGCTTGGACTAAACAGCCAGAGATTGTGCCACATAAAAAGAAGGAAGACAATTTATAAAGCAACCCAGACATTATTGTGGAAAAGGAAAAGAGACTTAGAAGACAATCAAAAGCTACAAGGAACCTCTCTCAGGGAGAATGTCCTGTGGCTTCAACTTGTGTGCTCTGGGGGATATTCGGCAGTCACATATAAAATTGTGTATTCAATTTAATCCCTTTAAGGGATTTATTCATGGGCCGTCACCCCAACTATCCTGACAAAAAATCTATCTTGAAAATCACCCTGCAGTGAGGAAGTTAAAGGTAAGAACATGGTAAGATCACATGGAGGAAAATTGGGGAGCCAATGCAACAGCAAGAACCAAGGCCCTAGACCTATGAACCAAAGCAAACCCGTCTTGCCCGGTCTTGCTGCCTTAGCAGCTTTGGTCAATGCCATGTGGAGCGGAGTTGAGCTGCCCTGGTCAAACCTTCCTCAAATTACAGAATTGTGAGCAAATAACACACTGAGTGGGATTGAAAGTCACTAGGCAGTAGTAGGTAAGTAAAACATATGGGTCTACTATTACCTATCTGTAAAAAGTCTTTGGCAACTGGTTTATGGAAGACCCAGGCCCTGATTACCTCCCATAAACGTGTATTCTTTATCATAGCCACGGATGCTCATGAAAACATGACAGTTGTGCTCAGGAGAGGAAAAGGCGGGATAAGAACTGAGAAAGACGGTCATGTGACCTGGATATTGCTCGAACACTCCATTCTCCTCGGTGTCTTGGAAGAAGTAGAGGGATGAGAACCTAAAGCTGTAAATATTGTGTGGATTAGAAACATGTTAAGTTTGGGGTGAGGGCAGAAGGTGCAGTTTTAGTCCTATAAAGAGTTCCAGTCTCTAAAACCCACATGGGGAGTGTTACCCTGTCCTATAGGGTCACTGTGAGTCTAAAGGGATTCAACAGCAGTGAGGTTATTTGTTTTTAGATTCGTTGGCTGATTTGTTTCATGGCTGAGGAAAGTGGAACCCAGAGAGGTGAGATGCCTTGCCAAGGATATACAGTGAACGACTGGCAAAGCCAGGGTGGGAACCCAGGCCACCCACTCTGGAGTCTGGCCCTCCCCGACTTTTGACCCAGCCTCTCAGGAGCTCTGATTTATCACAAGTAATTTTCCCCGATGTATTTCGTCATCCTCAGTGTGTCCTTAGTCTAGAATCCCTGCTACGCGCTTTGCCCTTTACATGACATTGCTGGAATTGGAAATAGCAGTGACCTGCCCTCTGACCTTCTTTTCTGTACCTAGCTACAAATGGACAGATTTTAAACAGTTCACAGTTCATCACCGGCCCATGTACCACCCTGGGAGCAGCATTAGGGTAGATAATAAATCACGAGTAGTCCTGCACAAGGAGATGGAGCCCTCGTGGCTGAGTGGTTACAAACACCAACCGCTCCAGGTGCAAAAAAGGCGCTTTTAATTCCAGTAAAGAGGTAACAACCTCAGAAACCCAGATGGACAGTTCATTCCGCCTGTAGCCAACCTCACTGCATGTGTTTGTTAAGATGTTGGAGGACACAGTGGATTGAGGTGTGACAAATGCGCTGATGTTGGACTTGTAGACTTGGGCTGTACTGGTTTGGGATTTTTTCTCCATGTACTCTAATGTACTCAGACTAACCCAAATAATATAAGAAAAGGCAGGACACAGATAAGCACCCGTTTCCGTTTAGGAAAGTCACTAAACAGTGAAAAGCTATTTTCCTCCATGCCATCTCTGGGTGACACAAACAATTAAGTGCTCAATTCATAACTTAAACGATCATCTGAACCCATACCGTGGTACCTCAGAAGGCAGACCTGGTGGTTTGCTTTTGAACCCTCACAGAGCCTTGCAGCCCCTATCTCACAAGGTTCAGTTTGGCTCTGCACACCTGGTAGTTCCATGACTTGGAATCTACCCAACAGTAACAGTTTGGATGCAAGTATACTCAGTCCTGAGTTATGACCGGCCCCATCCTGACGATTCTGTCATGAGGCAGTTCTGACCGAAGTCAAATACCTCATGATACTAGCTTTTCTTTTCTTATTTTTTTCCACAGGTAGTTAAAAGACTTTATTAGGAAGGCTTTGAAGTCAAAAGTAACACTCTTGATAGAATTGTCTTTCATCCTTTAAGTCGGCTCTGCAAATATATAATCAGTGATTTAGCTGTAAGATCAAAGATACGTTAATTTATTTAAGATAAAATATATATTAGTTCTTAAACTTTATTCCATAAAGTACATATTTCCCTATAAATTCCCTACTTATACAAAAGAGGTAAAAAATAAAAACAAACACAAAATATAAAATCCCCAACAAAACAGTAACTGGGCATCTTTTTAAAAATTGTAAAAAACTAACAAGAGAAACTAATGTGTGTATTTGTTAATATTAAAAAAAGTGAAAAATCTCTGGATGGGGGACTCCCACCCCCTAGCTTTATATATCTCACCGTCATCAGTCTGTGGGGCTTGAATACTATGGATATAAACTTACAGCTACAATGGCATTAGAGGTGTGTGGTATAGCATGAGTGCATGCTACTTATGATAAACTTTCTAAAAACAGAAAGTGAAGCAGATGGTCATAATGCAGCTCATCATAAGTGGAATACAGCACAACTCAGAGATTGTGTTTTCTGGGTCTTTGAACTGATATGAGCCAATTGAGATGTGGGCTGATGAACTGAATGTGAAATTGACCTGTTTTTTAAAAGCTTGAATGATCTGGAGGTTAAATGGAATGGGGGAAAGTGTGGTTTAAATCCTTGGAATAGTGATTTGGGGACCTTTCAGGAACCTGTTTCATGATGCCAATTTACTTCCAACACTGTGGATAGTGACACACATTCAATGAAGCAAGTGCTTGACTGCCAACTTTGAGCCGGCTCTATTACTGCCTACGCAGCCTCTCCAGCCATTTCCTTGCAAACTGGCATATTTTTTTAGCCAAGTAAGCTTCTAGTGGCTTATTTTTTCAATTTCCATAAAACACATTATTTAATAACAATTTTTAATCTCCACAAATGAAAATGTGGTTATAAAGTATAAACACCAGGGTTATTGGGTAAAAGGGACTGCAGGGCACAGGGTACTAGGAAATTCAGAAGCCTAGGGATTTGGGTGGAAACACTGATTGAGGCACACTAAGACACCGCTTGACGTGGAATAGCCCTCATGTGGACCTACGACGTGTGATATCTAGGCAGTGAGCCCTCCTACTCAGTGACAATCACCGACTCCTCAGAACTGTTTTGGAGTCAGGGGAGACTGCATATAATGTCCCCAGAAAGGATCAGTGTCTAGGCTGTAGTCTGAACGCATCAATATATTAAAGATACTTGCTTCTGTTTGCATCACTTTTATCCCTATCATTCTTCTCATGCAGCCAAAACTCAGTCCCAGGCGGATGGCAACTACAGTAACCACACTGTTCTGTCTGACTTCTACGTTAGGACACATAGACCATCTGAATAAACCCTTTGATTCTGTGTCCCTCTCCTTCCCATAGACAAAAGTGCAGCCAGCACCAGACCTTAAACCTGCAGACTAAAGGTTTGTCAAAAGTCTAGAAAGAGCAGTCAATACCCTGAAAACCTAGCCTGCAGAAGAGAAGACACAGAATCAAAAGCTACAACTGAAAAAAAAAAAAAAGCTCCAGGTGGGTGTCATTCAGACAACCAATTCCAATGAAAACACTTGAGCTTCTCACAGTGTAAAATTGCTTTTACTTCTATACTATTGTAATTCAAACAGTTTCCCATATCTCACCTCCAAATGTAACTCCAGCAGATTCAAGTATATTGAGGAAGAGGCAATTATTCTGGTGTTTTCTCTGCACTGATTATGGAGCATCAAACAGTTTTACTATTCTCAGCTCATGCCTTAGATTTTCAACTATTTGAATGTGAAGGAAATCTTAACATGCCGCGTTTCACTGGCTGCCTTCTGTGTTGCCTCACCCAGATTTACGTTTTTCATTTTGAGAGTGCCTCAACATGGTTTTTTTTGGTCAAGGGGCATTGTCATTTTCCATCTTCAGATACATATGGGAAATTTTACATCCTGCATGTTCCCGTATACAATAATTACATTAAACAATGGAGCTTTCTGTATCTTCCTGTTTTTCACAACAGGTTATGCTCACTCATATTGTTAGTTTATCATGCCAAATGTCCAAAATGCACAGGTGGTGTTAATTGAAGGGCGGAATGATTCATGCATTGGTCACTTTAGCATTGCAAGTTCTTGAGCATCTTGATTTTGAAATTCAGTAAAGTGAGATGATGCCTTAGCCAGTTAAATGTTACTCCTTCCAAACTTCACGTACACTCAGACATATCTGAGCAGAAGCCACATTATCTACGTGAAACAGCTTTGGGTGCTCCCCAGCTATATGCAGATGCCCACCAAATATGAGATTATTTTGCTTTCTCTGACTTTGCTCTTAATAGCAGTCAGCCTCATTCCATCTCTTTTGTAGATGGTTGTGGATTCTGGGGGGCCTATGGCATAATGGTGGGCTTATGAGATTAAAAAGATCTTTTAGGGAAGTTTTCTTGATGTGCATTTAATATTTAATTACAACTCTCTTTTATACACGTGTGTCTGTGGATTTCAACATTTCAGTGAACAGATTAGCACATTCCCATAGCGGAGTGAACCTCCCTTCCGTCATCTGGTCCCAAGTATTCTTGATATTGGTCAGGAGTGTTACCTGGAGTTGTCTCAGCAGGTTTCCTGCCATGGGCAGTAGAGCTACCACAGTGGTCAGCACAGCAGTTCTCGCTGACCAGGCACTGCAGTCCTTATCCAGGCTCCTGTCCTCACTTCTTTCTTCACTTGGTCCAGAGCTGATGGGTCCTTAGCATTCCTGCAGGTCAGCTTTCTCCCTGAGGTTAGTTTTATGTCTGGACTCACACTGACTCTCCCTCACTGTGAAAAACTTTGGAGGTAGAGAGTGCTACAACTTGAAGACAATCTGAATTGGGTACAGTGGAAGGAAGTATGATCTATAGATATAGATAATTATATAGATATTATATTGAGATATATTCCTCAATAAAATACTGATTAAGAAAGAAATCTGCCTGAAAGACAATGAAGGTATTGAACAGAGTGTAGGCTTCACTCTTTCCACATGAAGAGAAAGATACTTAAAGCAGACTTCTATTCAAAATAATGGAAGCAAGAAAGTAAAAGTTATTTGTCCCATGTAAAGGAGGGAATTGTCAAGTCAATTCTTTTTGATGGGTGTCTGTGATGTGTGTGATAGGAAAGCTTACAGCTGTTGGCAATTGTTGAACATGATGATAATCTAAGGCCACTGAATCATTCATGAAAAGAATTGTTGAAAATTTATTTTGTTGCCTATACATGTACCATGAGAAAAATAAATTAAAAATGAAAGATAATTTCTTCATGCATAATCAGAAACTGATGGAAAGTCTTGCTGGTACAACACTTCAAAACACTAGCTAAAATATTGAGCTGGAAAAGAGATTATGATATAAGCCAGAAATTTGAAATTGAAAAATTGTTAGCAATGGAATAGTCTTTATTTAATATTTAATTATTTTCTCATTTTTTTCTCCAAAACCATTTT
The DNA here is from genome assembly GCF_050624435.1 of Tenrec ecaudatus. Lineage (NCBI taxonomy): Eukaryota > Metazoa > Chordata > Mammalia > Afrosoricida > Tenrecidae > Tenrec > Tenrec ecaudatus. The sequence goes on along the minus strand of NW_027459069.1, from coordinate 250,136 downwards.
ATTTGGTGCTTATAATCATATCAATTCTTAGTTTAAGTGCATCAAGCAGCATTGAACAATTGTTACCAGAATCAGTTTCAAAACACCCCCTTCCTTCTTGAACTCCTTGGCATTAGCTCCCTTTTATCCCCGCCACCCCCTACTGTAGGCCCCAGAATCTCTTATTCTCTTTGCTATCTCGATGTGTTCATCAATTCTGGGTGTCATCTAATGTAAAACAGATAAACAAAGAACAAAAATTCAAGAATGTTACCGCCCATGACAAAAATACATCTGAGATAAACCCAAATAGGAATTGGAAATTGAAGAAGCAGGCAGTCCAAGTGCAGTCTGCTGCCCTTCCCCAGAGTCCATCACAGACCCAGGTGTGCTTAGGACCAAATGTGTCAGGCTGGCTACTGGAATGTGATGACCTTGCTGCCTTTCCCAAGGCTTCTGGATCTAAAAATACTCTTTAGTAGCTGGCATCCTACAACACACCTACCTTCTTCTGAACATAAGCCAACATTCCCCAAACTGATTGTTACATAAATTACATGGAATATACAAAACAACAACAACAAAACCATATCACTGCCTTCCAGTAGATTCCACCTTATAGCACAGCCTTCCAGTAGATTCCACCTTATAGCACAACCTTATTTCTCTATCTCTGCTGTTGAGGAGGGAACACTGTTCTTCACTTTCAGCACAAAGGAGGGATGCTTGCAAACCTCCATTCCTGCACTGGCCACAGTGTGAAACCACTGGCTGTGGAGACTGGTGCCCATTCCTGATGATGAGCCGGCTCTGTCTCTTCTCTCTGGGAGAAAACTATTGCATCCAATGCCTGTGAATAAGGTGTGCTTTTTCTGGTGACCTCAGACATTGGTTGAACGGAAATATTCTGTTAAGTCGTCCTTACACTATAAAAGAAGGGGAAAATGCAAATGGATGGAAGAATAAGGTTATTTTTATCAAGCTACTTTGTAAATTGAAGCACAACCAGAAAAAATATCTTTAAAAGGAAAACCATTAACATGTTAATAAATATAAACAATATCATAAATGATGTCACAGAAAAGATGAGATTATTAACCTAAAAACACAATGTAGGAAATTCTATGAAGACCATGGTAATGGGAAAAAAAACAATTCCTGACAATAGTATTAAATATGTTTAAACAAAATACAGAAAATAAACTAATGGACATAAGCAACCAAAATAAGATTCAAATTGGAAACACAATTAACGTAACTCACTGGCACTGACTCATAGTGACTGTCTAGAGTAGAGTAAATCTGCCTCTTAGAGTTTTAGGCACTGTAAAACTTTTTTAATTGAGAAATTGGCAATTTTATTATGAAATATATAATAGATAATATTATATCGATGTTAGATTTCTTATTTAATTTTCAATATTATTTTGTTAAAATAATTTTTGAAAGTATTCAAAATAAAAATATTTTAAAACATTTTTTCAAAACCAATATGTTTTAACATTTTATTTCTTTCAAACAAAAACCCTTTTATTAAGACCTAATCCAGACATCATCCCATTCTACAGTTAAATTGTATCCAGCAGTGTTTTAGAGTTAGAAAACATGTTTTTTCCTTCTTCAACTCCTATTAACTCCCCCATCTCTCTTGCTGAAACCCCCAGGAACCCTTATTCTGTAGAGTCACCCACCCTGTGCTTCATACATTAAGAAACATATAAAAATATATGAGGATCAAAAGTGCTACCAACAATAACTAAACACAGCAGAAATAATCCCTTAAATTTGTAAAAATCACATAAAATGTTAAAACCCAGATTCAGCACAAAATTCATAAAAGGAGAGATCAAGTGAAAAGTTTTAACCATCAAAGTCAGATGTGTCACTCTGAAATTCTATAGTCATCTCTCCAAAACTCTCTGATCACCAGCTTTTTCCACCCCTCAGTTACGGTCAGAGGGAAATCACAGGAGGTGTATTCCCTGTGGAGATCCTGCAAATGTATTTTGAGCTTCCACTGTCATCCATGGCCTTCTGCATGCCAGAATCTCACAAGTTAAGCTCTGATACTATTTAAAAATTTTTGTTTTTTAAGCTCTGATACTATTGGCTTCTTTGGATTTGGATTATATAATTTACATTCCTTGTAAATCTTTTTAAAGCCTCATCTGTCTCCCTTGGAGTGGCTGATGCTTTTGAACTGCTTACCTTTGACTTAGCATCCCAGTGTGAAATCCACTATGCCACCAGGGTAGTGGAGTTGTAAATAACCTTTATTTGCATATATTATATATTAGTTATTTATTATACTTTGTTCTCCTGATTGAAAAACATATAGCTGTAATTTAATTAGGACTGGTACATTTATTAAATTTTAAATGTTAAATAATTTTAAAATTATTTAACATTTAAAATTTTAAAAAACGGTTTCAGATTATTTTAGGTAATTACACTTAGCTGACCATTCTGCACCTCAGGCCATCAAAGATGCTGGGTGTTTTTGAGTCACTTTTACTCATGAAGACTTACAGCAAATAAGTAAACTTCCAAGTCCTGAACCATCCTCACTTGCTCTTAAGTTTGATACCATTTTTGCAGCCACTCTGTCTGTGCTTCTAACTGAGCGTTTTCCTCTGTTTTGCTGACACTGTACCAAACAGGATGTCCTTTCTCTAGGAACCAGTTCCCCTGATCACAGATTCAAAATACGTGTGAAGTCACACTATTCTCAGTTCTAAAAAGCATTCTGAGATATGAGTGTGGAATGTCCTCCTCTTATGACACATTTGCTTTCTTTTGGAAATCAAAGTTTTCATTCCAACAAGCGTTCACTTCCTTGGGACTCCAATGAGTAATCTTACAAAGGAGTCCGCGAACCAGACAGCTCATTCCAGTTCACCTGTTCCCCTCTGTGCCTGGAACACTTGTTTTTGCATCAAGGGAGACAGTGGAGAGCAAGCATTATGAAGGATATGCCACAAGTTTAACCCCAGAAGTCACCCATTTATTTTCTCAGACTTAGAGATCTTTAGTCAATTATCACACACAGTGCACAGGGAGCATTGTAGAAAGAACTCCAGAGGCCTGCCCGGGCTGTAATAGATCAGCGAGCTCAGGACATTTGAAATCATGCTTTGCACTCATGAATCTGTGCATGCCTGTATTTCATTGTCAACAGATTTTGAGTAACAGATAGGATGAGAATGACCATGATAATCAGTTTGTAGAGAAGGAAAATCGGTCATACAAGATGAGTATGAAGGATCAGAGTAACTTTAATATTTGTTCCTCCGTTCACGTATGCAGGGAGGAAATTAAAAAGCCTGTAAATTTAGAGGTGAGTGGAGAGAAAAAAAATTGTCCCTGGTGTGGCTGAGAGGTAAGAGAGGAAACCCTCATTCCACAGGAAATCCTCCCTGTCATTCATGTGTCTGTCTAGGACTGGGTGTGTGTGTTCAGTGGGTCCTGCACGCCCCCTGCTGCCCAATGTGTTCCCTGCAGGGGAGGCTTGTGTCGGCTCACATTGACTTCCCTCACTGTTCCTTGCACAGGAATACATGGCGGTGTCCTTAGCAGTCACGGAGCTCAGCTGCAGGGAGAACTGATTCCTCCATGTGTCTCTGGTGATGGAAAGTCGGCTCAGGAATGACGGGTTATAATCTGTACCACCATCATAATCTCTGTATCTCATCCACCACAGTCCTTTCTCTCAGGTCTGGCAGATCCAGTTCCAGTCGTAACCAATGCTGGTGATGGAGACACCAGAGACAGTGCAGGTGAGGGACAGCTTCTGGGAGAGTTTCACCAGTGCTGGCCCTGACTCCTGAGGCGGCACCTGGGACAGGACGCCTGTAAATAAAAATAATTGGAATATGTCAGTCACTTGCAGTTACAACCATCCTCATAGAATCAACACTGATATATGAGACCCTCAGGTTGGGGAACTGTCACCAGGCACAGAACTCACAGAAATGGCATCTTTAGACCACAGTTCTGCTTTCCCAAGGGACCCACAGCCCTGTCAGAAGAGAACTGATAGCTTTCAGTACCCAAGGCTGGGATTTTAACCTAGTGCCTGCAGAATGATTTGCATAGGAGGGAACCCTGTGTTTATCAATAGAGGTTCTTTTGTTTCTTCTGAGGCCATTGTAGGGTAATTCTTCTTTTGAACTTATTTGTGTGTTAGGCTGCAATGAGAGATCTCTTTTCCTAAGAGGTGTGTGTGAATGGCCAAAGGAAAACCCAGCATTTCTGAGCCCAGTGTTCTCTCCCTCCAGCCTTCATTGCTCCTGCCCTGACTGAGGCTCCCGTATATCCTGTGTGACGAGGACTGGACAGTATGGAATTATCCTGTGTGTCGAGGACTGGGCAGTATGGAGTTCCTTGAAACCATCAGGTCCACCCGAGAGTATCATCATTGCCCCACACTCTCCAACACCCATGTCTTCTTTAGACACTGATGCTGTGAGGCAGAACTATGGGCTGTCACTCTACGTGCCAAAGCCTCTCTCGACCCTTACAGGAAGTTGGAAGCTGCTTAAGGCTAAAGGGCATGCTCACATTCAGGTCTTTCTGAGAGGAAGCCGGCACACCTGGTTGAGACGCCATCTAGGTCAGATGGGCTTGATTCAGCCAATGGGTTTAACCAGTATGGTCGACCACGCCTCCCAACTGGGGCCCTGAAAATGCCAAAAACTTTGAGACTACGCCTCTCTCCCAGCAGACACTATGCATTTCAGTGCCTCCCGGCACTTAATAATTTAAGTATAAATTATTTCAGGAATTGAAAAATCATGCTTTGTTTTGAGTTGTTTTCTCTTCAAAAGATATTTGGCGTCAGATGTGCACACATACAGTTTCAACCAACTGGCATTTGGGGAAAAATACAACAGTGGAGAGAAACGGAATGTGTTGAAAGAAGCACATTGAGGGTAGAATTTAATGACATTGAGAGAAAACTGGGCCTTCTGGGATTGATTTCAACTTATCCCAAGTTTGATGTGTTTCTCCCTGTCTTCTCAGGAAGAACGATGGATTTTCATTTTCAGGGCAGGAAAATAAGAGATATTTGAACTGCCCTTCCAGAGGAGTTCCCGGAGAGGCTCTCGGCTTGGGTAAATTGGGAAAGTCTAGACACAAGAGGAAACAAGCACTCAGCACCCCTGTCCTTGCTCCCATGGCAAAAACTGTGTCCCCTGTACCCTGAGCTCCCTCTGCTTCCCTCTTGGTCTCCTGACGCTTGAGATGTTTGTCCACGTTCCTTTCACCGTGCCTCCTGGTACTTTTCCCACATAATACATGCCAGTGTCTCCAGGTTTCAGATTATTGCTAAAACATGCTTAGCTGGCTGAGCTATCATGGTTGCAGTGTGTTGATTTTGAAGACGGGGCTGTTGCTAAAATTGTCATCACTAGGCTTCTTTGCCACATAACACACGCTTTGTTTCCCAGAGCCTGATAGATCTAGAAACTTGCTATCTGCAGACATGGCAGTGAGACATAGCCCTCTGAGAAAGCTTTCTGAGCCCATCACTGGTCTGTAGCAGCTCTACCTGCACTATTACACCTAGGAGTACAGAGGAGATCTAATTTAAAAGAGTTCTAAGATGAAAAGCACTGTGTTTGATGTTCAAGGTGCTCACAGGGTAAGACATCCATGTCACCAAGAAGAATCCAGAAGGGTGTCACCGCCACAGGTATCTCTGATCAACATGGGAAGAATATGAGTTTGAGTTGTGCTGCCATATTTTACACTGCAGGTGATCCACGTGTGCTGTGTTTGTGGAAGCAGAAGGTTGGCTCCGAGTAGGAAAGGCTGAGCAATGGCGCCTGGAGGGGATGTTCCTGACCTGCGTTCTGTGATTCAATCTCTCCTCTTCATCATTCACACTGACTGTGGACAAACAAGTCCTCCCTGAAAACCATGGGCAGTTTGGTAGAAATGCACGTGGTTGGCCTGAGCTGTGAGCCACAATGAAGGAAATTCCCGAGGATGCCATTTTCCTTGGTGACCTTCTTTCTTGGTAGCTCCATCCTATCCTAAGGACAAGGTTAGTCTATGAGAGATTCAGGCTATTGGGTAAAGTGAGGGTAAAATGATGACTATTTCTGAGCATCCACTTCTCTTAAAAAATAACAAAATGACATTTTATTGATAATTTATCCACATAATATACAATTCAGTAATTCAACCATATCAAAAGGGTTGTATAATCCTTACCACAATCAATTTTACATTATTTTCTCCCCCATAATCATTATCATTTATGTAACTTTTTATTTTGCAAAAATATACACAAGAAAGCAGTTACCAATTCAACAACTTCTACATGTGTGCTTCGGTGCCACTGACCATTCTTTTTATGTTGTACAACTATTATTTTTATTCTTCTGTGAATTGCTACACACCCATTAAAATGAATTCACTGTCCCCTAAGCAAAAATTCTTCCTCCTTGACGCACAGTAAAAAGTTTGGTTTCTTTTTAAAAATAATTTTCTTGATATAATTTTCACACTTCCCTTGTTAAACCAGACCTAAAAAGAGTTCCGTATGCATCATCACAATCAGCTCTAATGTTTCCTCCTGCCTCCCGCACCCTCTGATCACTCCCCAATTACCTTCTCCCTCCCCTTCCAGATAAACCATTGCCTCAGTGGTTGTCTTTATGTATCCACTTCTTCTGTGCTCCAAACAGGAAACAAATAACAGAAACTATAAACAAATACAGAAAGATAGAATAATAGCGCTGGAGGCTCAGGGAATCCAGGGTGGACGATACCTTCAGGACCAGGGGCGTGAGGGGCGAGGCTGGGAGAGTGGAGGGTGAGTGGGTTGGAAAGGGGGAACTGATTAAAAGGATCCACATGTGACCTCCTCCCTGAGAGATGGACTGCAGAGAAGGCGGGGAAGGGAGACTCCGGGTAGGGCAAGATATAACAAAATAACAATCTGTGGATTATCAAGGGCTCATGAGGGAGGGGGAAGCAGGGACGGAGGGGAAGAAAAAGAGGACCTGATGCAGAGGGCTTAAGTGGAGAGCAAATGCTTTGAGAGTGATCAGGGAAAAGAATGTACGGATGTGCTTTATACAATTGATGCATGTATATGTGTGGATTGAGATAAGAGTTGTATGAGCCCCTAATAAAATGTACAAAAAAGAAAGAAAATGATTAGGGCAAAGAATATACAGATGTACTTTATACAATTGATGTATGTATATGCATGGATTGTGATAAGAGTTGTATGAGCCCCTAATAAAATATTTTAAAAATAAATAAATAAAGCATACAAAAAAGGGGGGAGCACCCACTTCTCTTCTCATTTCGTCCTCCTCATCTACCTTGGTGGTTGTGGAGTCTCACCTGTCACTTTCCAGGTACTCGATAGAAGTGCCCATGGTTTGTGACAAGATTTAGCTAGATCAGTGCTCTAGGTGATCTTATTCTGAGGACAGGATCTTATAACATGGCTCTGCACAATCCTCGCCTTCATGGGGAGATCACTAAAGATAAGGGCATTAGAGCAAAGTGTGGTGAAGAAAGCAAATGGCGCAAGGCTATCGATTATCTGGGGTCTTAAAGGTCTTGTCATCAAACAAGCACCAGTCTAAGTGAGGCGTCAAGTAAGTCTACACTGAAGAAGCACATCAGCCTGTGTGATCCAAAGATGGTGACAACAAAATACAAATATGATGAAGGGAAAAGTTTCAGAGCTACAATTGTGAACCTCCAATTTGTTAAAGGCTAAGTGGACAGTGGGAACTCAAAGTCCATCTGGAGAATATCTAGTCATATTAGGCATTTGGCAGATCCTCTTGACAAGCTTTATTATCAGACAGAGATGACTGCAAACTTGATCATAGTGGATCAGACCATGGCATAATATGATACTTGGTCAGTTGACCTACCTCTTGACCCAACCTGAATTTGCTCTAGGGTCAAGTATTTCTCACTTGTTCTACAACAGATCCCCACCCACCTCTGGACTTTAAAATACTGAAGGTGAACTTTCCTTTCTTACTCTTTACTTTCATTTTTATAATGTTTTTATTCTCTTCCTGCTGTTTTGTTTTTGTGTTTTATTGTTTCTATGTGTTTTATTGTTTCTATTGGGTTTCCAAGTGTGTTAAGCACAGAAGGAGTGGATACTTAGAGACAATAACTGATACATTGTTCTGGGGCATGTGGGGAGCAAAGGAGTCAGGAGGGTGAGGGGATTTGGGGAGCAAGCAATGAATGCAAGAGGGGGAGGGAACATAAGAATTTGTTATGATATAGGTATATATATATTTACAATTCTTTTAAAAAGTGATTTAACTATGCAAGTGTATTACATGTGAATATTATATTAAAAACCCCTACATTAAAAGCCATCAAGAAGGCAAGGCCCAGGATGATGTAGAATAGCTGCTGCTTCAGAGAGGGGTTCCTGCATAACCGAGGATGAGGCTCCCAAACCCAGTCCCAATGCCGGCTCCAGAGACACCACTCCAACTGTTCCAGTCCCGGCTCCAATGAGCTTGGCTGCTATGTCAATGTCCCTTGAGATGGTGCTGACTAGAAGCTTCGACAAGGGATCAGTGAGGTCAGGGAATGTGGGACTCTCGAGCTGATGAAGTGCTCATCTGTCAGTGTCTCCAGTTATTTCGGCACCTACACAGACAAGGGTCGAGTAAACAACTGGGAGGTGTTCCTGACCAGGGAAAGGGTGGAGATGAATTTGGTGCAGGCATACATTTTCAGGGGATGAGGAGTAGTGTCAGGGGAGTTGCTCTTGGTGCAGAGAAGATAGACAGCTCTACACCTATTCTTGATATGACTGGATTATTGAATTGAAGCATATGTACATGAAGTTCCAATAAAATTGTTTTAAGGAAGAATGTTGTCTGTTACTTATGCAGACCTTCAGATAGGGCTTTGGTTAACAGGCTCATGGCCAAGAGTCTCTCTTTGTGAATAAAATTCTATCAGCACATGGCTATGTCCTTCTCTACTGCTTGCTGCTATTTTCACACTCCATCAGTTGGGTTCAGTAATAGTCTCCAAGAGTATATGACCAGTGGAATCATAAAGTATGATTTTCAGGCCTTTTTCAAAAAAGAAATTTGCTGATCCTTGATCTAGGGGAAGAGTCAGGAAGAAAAACAGCAAGACTTTCGGAAATATATAATTTTAAACTATAATGATTATTTGACAGAATATAATATTTTAAAATTTTCACTTGAATGGATAGGTAAGAACTACCTACCATGGTTGTACAGTGGTGACTTGCCCAGTAGTTAAATGAAAAGTCAATCATTCAGACCCAGCAACTGCTCTGTGGGAGAAATTTTTGGTAGAATAACCTCATAAGGAACTACAGGCTTGGTATTCTTATATGAGAAGTTCTCATCTGTCCTATAGGATTACTAGGAGTTGGAAATGATCAGTTTTAGCAGACTTTTAGTTTGGGTGAAAAGCAACTTTTTTCAATATATTATACTTGAATAAATGACACCAATTTTCAAACCACCAACTTTACAGCCATTAGTTGAGTCCTTAACAGTTAGCACTACCCAGGAAGTTCACTGAGTCTGCCTGAAAGCTATTCGACTGTGGCAGTTAAGTGATTTCCCGTCAACTTGCAAAGGAATGAACTCTAGCCTGTCAATCAGTTTGCAGCTAAATGACCTAATTTGGAGGTGCAAATAAGATAAACATCTCACTAGAGGCCACATACATTCTCTCCATGCGAGGCATTCCTGTTCACAAGTCACATGGAGCTACGCAAATAGCAGCCAGAGCCTTGGAGCTGGAGGAGTCCCATGGAAACCCATGTTAGCACTAAGATGCTTTCAAGGCCACTGGATCCACAAGACCTTCCACCCACTAACTAGCCTGTGATCTGCCTGTACTCAGCGTTGTTGCATATGTTGCATGAATCGAGAGGAATTTACAGATTGGTGTCAGACATATGGACTACTATTGGACTTATAAGTTTGATCTGTCCTGGGCTGGTATGCTTTCTCAATTTACAATTGCTGCTTCTATAAAGCTCTTTCTATACACATAGAAGTGCCTATGAATTGATTTCTACAATCCACCCAGACTAACATACTGACCTCAAGACATATGCTGATCACCCCTGACAGAGTAATATACACTCCCTGTAGAACAAGCTCATTTGTTTGTTTTCCTCTCCAACAGAATGTTTTCTCTTCTTACAACTTTGAATCCACAAATATTAAGGGTAGGCACTGAATCATAAACAATATAGATTCCAAGTGGGAAACTATGAGATGAAGAACCCTGGATCAAAGTAAGAAACCTGACTTGAAACTCCCTCTCCAAATGTTCCAGAGTCAGAATGCTTCCTTCTTTTCAGGCCCTTACAGCACCCTACAATACACAGCTCCCTCCCTGCATGGGCGGTTCGTATCTGTACTCACACTGACTTCCCTCCGTGTGTCTTACCCACCGTAATACATGGAATTGTGATTGACTTTTAGACTGTCCATTCGCTGATACAGTGTGTTCTTGGCAATGTTTCTAGAGATGGTACACCAGCCTTCACGGAATCTACATAATATGCGATAGCAACAGTACTAATATGTGAAACCCACTGTAGGCCTGGAGCATGACTGATACAGGTCACAGCAGTGCTACTGAAAGTGAATCCAGAGATTGCACAAAAGAATCTCAAAGACATCTTAAGCTCCCTCAAGTCTCCTTCAGACCCAGCCGGTTGCACATTAGTGTTGACACTTGCAAACACAGAATATGCTGGTCATGAAAACCATGACATATTTCCAGTCTCCTGCTCCACACACTAGCTCTCAATAAAATGACTTGTTAAAATACCTGAGTGAGACAAGTCTGTGTTCATACAAACTACTGAATGGGCTTACCTGGGGACTCTGGTACTGAGGATCTTTTCCCAGAGCTGTATGATTGGGAATGGTGTGGATTTTATTAGCAGAAGGGGGGGGGGCGGTATTTGCATATCTTCCTAATATACAGTGGCAACTATGGCTGAATATTTTCAAAATGCTCACTGTTCCACCTTAAACGTAAATGAGTCTCCCAGAAGGATTCATTGGGATTATTACTTGGAAATGGTTCCTTATTATGTGATTGCGATACACAGAATACAGTCCTATTCATATTGTTTCATACACAATAAGCGATTTATATATAGCTGATTTAAGACAGTATGTATGCTCATTTGCTTAACATATTTCACTCAATTTATTTCATTTATGTGGCAATAGACCCATAAGTTTATATCTAGTCAGCATGAATTGATTTTAATGCTTAACATCTTAGAGAAGGAACACGCATATACTACAATTTATCTCTTTTTAGACATTTAGGTTATTTCTCATTTCTGGTTTTATAATGAAAGTTACTATTTGGGTTGAAATAAAAGAGAAGAGAAAAAAGCATTCACATTAATATTACAAGAAATCACAGTAACAGACATGGCCTTACAGTAAACTTTTCTTCAACACAATTGTAATATTAACAATAAATATCATATTTTTAGTGAGAGCGTTCCCATTAGGACAGAAACACACCAAAGTCTTAACTTTGCTAGAGAAGATGTCTTAGATGACATTGGAACTGCATAAAGATTTTTCTAAAATATTTAATAGTTTAAAGCCTCTTGTGTCAAAGTCAATAGGATCTCCCAGAAGCACAGACTTACGACAATACTTGTTTTATTGCAGAACAGAGAGTATGTTGTAGGACAACAGTTGCTAAAGGATGGTTTTGGGTCCAGAAGCCCTGGGAAAGGTAGTCAATCTGCAAGATCTTCACGTTCAAGTAGCCAGGATCCCACATTTGGTCCTAAAATAATAGTAGAATTTCCAATTCTACTTTCACATCCCTTGTCCTTTGGTTAATCTCTTCATTTTTTCATATGCTATAATTATATAATAATGTATGGCTAGTACTCTTGTTTTAAGAGTGATTTTAGTGCAATTAAACAAATAATATATTGAATATAGACTTTACTTATTCCATTGATAATACTGTTCATATTTCAAGGCTCTGAATTATATGAAAATCACTTTTCCTTTTCAATATTTTAAAGTGTAATTTGAAATGTTGCTGTACCCACAGATTTCCATCAGTTGTGCCAGGCTATCAAAAGAGATAGTTACTGGGGTCTTAAAGGCTTGAAGATAAACAAGCGGCCATCTAGCTCAGAAGCAACAAAGCCCACATGGAAGAACACACCAGCCTGTGTGATCACGTGGTCCCGAAGGGATCAGTTATCAGGCATCAAAGAACAAAAAATCATATCATTGGCTGCACATCTCCATGATAAAATCGCCGAAGACAAACGGGTGCATAAGCAAATGTGGTGAAGAAAGATGATGGTGCCCAGCTATCAAAAGAGATAGTGTCTGAGGTCTTAAAGGCTTGAAGGTGAACAAGCGGCCATCTAGCTCAGAAGCAACAAAGCCCACATGGAAGAAGCACACCTGCCTGTGCGATCACGAGGTGTCAAATGGACCAGGTATAAGGCATCATGCAAAAAATATATATATACCATAGTCAATGAAGGGGGAAGTGCAGAGTGGATACCCAAAGCCCATTTGTCGGCCACTGGAGATCCCCTCACAGAATGGGTTAAGGAGAGGAGATGGGTGAGTCAGGGTGCGATGTAGTACCGATGAAGAACGCAGCTTTCCTCCAGATGCTGGATGCTTCCTCCCCCCAACTACCATGATCTGAATTCTACCTTGCAGGACTGGGTAGGGCAGAGGTTGCACACTGGTGCATATGGGAGCTGGAGGCACAGGGAATCCAGGGTGGATGATATCTTCAAGACCAGGGATGTGAGGGGCGATACTGGGAGAGTAGAGGATGAGTGGGTTGGAAAGGGGGAACCGATTACAAGCATCCACATGTGACCTTCTCCCTGGGAGACAGACAGCAGAGAAGGGGGGAAGGGAGACTCCGGATAGGGCAAGATATGACAAAATAACAATCTATAAATTATCAAGGGCTCATGAGGGAGGGGGGAGTGGGAAGAGAGGGGAAAAAAGAGGACTTGATACAAAGGGCTTAAGTGGAGAGCAAATGCTTTGAAAATGATTAGGGCAAAGAATGTACGGATGTGCTTTATACAATTGATGTATGTATATGTATGGATTGTGATAAGAGTTGTATGAGCCCCTAATAAAATGTGAAAAAAAAAGATTTCCATCAGTTTCTGACGATGTGTGAACAAATATATCTGTCATTTATTTTAAATTTTTCTCATTGCACATATATATTCAAAAATATTTTCAACATATGTTTCATGCATAATTCAGTGGCATGAGATTTATCATTGCTTCAACGATTACCAACATCTGTTAATTTCCTGTCACACTTAACAGAAATTGCGGAAAGAACTCCGACTTAACCCTTCCACACTACCATGGAATAAATTACTCTATCAATTTCTTGTTTCACTTGTTTTGAATAGAATTCTGATTTAAGTACTTTTCCTCTTCCTCTGGAAAGAAAGCAACCTAAACTCTGTTCATTGCCCCATTGTCTTTAAGCCAGATTTTTGAAATCAGTATTTTATTGTGGCATATCTCTCTATCTCAATCTCTATATAAACATCTATAGATCATACTTCCTGACACTGGAAACAATTCATAGAGCTTGAAACTTGTAGCACTCTCTACATCCAAAGCTGTTCACCGTGAGGGAGAGTCAGTGTGAGACCAAACATAAAACAAAACTCCGGGAGAAAGCTATCTGCAGGCATGCTAAGGACCCATCAGCTGTGGACCAAGTGAAGAAAGAAGTGAGGACAGGAGCCTGGATAAGGACTGCAGTGCCTGGTCAGCTAGAACTGCTGCGCTGACCACTATGTTAACTCTACTGCCCATGGCAGGAAACCTGCTGAGACAACTCCAGGTAACACTCCTGACAATAGTCTGAACACTTAGGGCCAGAGAAAATGTTGATGTGCGACCCACAGAAGTTGGAAGACAGTGTAAGCCCAGCAAACACCTCTCCTGTATGTGATGGGATGCTGTCAACAGGGGGTTCTCAGAATACATTGACCCAAAACCCACCCCGGGTACTAATTCATGGGTGGAAAACTGAGCTTCTTATTTCTGTGGTTTCTTTTAGCCTCACAAATAGCCCTGTTGTTAGGAAACCTTTTCATTCCAACTCTAAATATAGAAAATAACATTGAAGTATTTTTTACCTCTTTCCAAATATTGTAAAATGTATTGGGGGGAAGAAGAATTTGGGATGATATACACTTTTTCCCCTGTGTGTTCAGATGTACAAAAAGATTCAGGTTGACCTGGTCTTGATTCCAAAGCATGGTGAGGATAAAGATTGTCTTGAATTTCAATAGATCATTTGGGTACTTTTGATGGGAATGCACATGAAGTTACATTGAACATGAAATCTGCACAGATATTCATGTGATTGGTACAGTGAAGACCTCAGAGAGAAGACTGTGTTCTCCCAAGGACTCCACCAGCATCACTTTAATAGTCTGAGTCCCAGAGCTACAAGCTCCATTCAACCCTTTCCACCTTTAAATACAAGTGCACCTACCACATGCAAATACCAGTTCCATAAAATCACAGCATGCATGTACTTAAATTCATATTCCTTCGCAAACTGGAGAGTATTTTCTGGGTGTAACGATTCTTATCCACATGATCATGAATTGTGTGTGGGTTTTCCTCTTTCTGGTGGCGACGCCGGAAGGTAAGTGCTTCAGGGATTCACACATGAAGTCTGGGGATGCAGCATCTGACCACATGACTCACTGTGTTTCTCTTTATCCCCAGGTGTCCTGGCCCAGGTGCAGGTACTGGAGTCAGGCCCTGGACTGGTGAAGCCCTCACAGACCCTGTCTCTTACCTGTGCCATCTCTGGATTCTCTTTAACCAGCAATAATATGCACTGAATTCGCCAGGTTCCAGGAAAGGGACTGAAATGGGTTGGGGTGATGTGGAGTAATAGGAGCACAGACTATAATCCAGCTCTGCAGTCCCGAGTCAGCATCACCAGGGACACCTCCAAGGGCGAAGTTTATTTAAAACTGAGCTCCGTGAATCCTGAGGACACAGCTATGTATTACTGTGCTAGAGACACAGTGATGGGAATTCAGTGTGATCCCAAACACAAACCTTAGTACATCAGGCATGGTTTCAGCAGATGTGAAAGACAAGTCAGTGATGTTTTCCTCTCAAAAGCTGTGGTTTCCCCACCTTGTCAGCACCTCTCTAGGGACCACCAAGCACAGATTCTAGGGAACCTTCATGTATCTGAACCTGCCATCTTTTCAGTGAAATAGGATTTGTCTGTTTCACCTTTCAATAGTAATAGGTATCAACGAGATCTCAGTGTACAATTCAGAGGATTAGCAAGAGCTGTGTGTTGTCAAAGTTAGAAATAATAAAAAAAAAAAACCTCACTGTCATCGAGTTGATGGCAATTTATGGTGGCACCCTGTGGGTTTCTGAGATTCTAACTGCTTATGGGAGTAGAAAACCCTGCCTTTCTTCTTTGGAGTGGGCATTGGCATGCAGATCTCAGCGCAACACATGACCACTATGCCACCAGCCTTGTTATAAAAATATTAATGCAGGAAAAATTCTCATGTGAGCCCAAAATTGTCTCCAAGCCATCAGGTTCAATGTTTTCATTCCAGTGAATGCTCTCAAGTGTACATTATGTAATGATTTGAACTTACAATGATCTGGACCATAATTGTATACGTTGATATTGTTAGGCACCCTTGAGCTGGCTTCATATCACAGAGACCCGTGTTCAACAGGATGAAATGCTGCCCGGAAGTGCACTCAGAATCATTCCTCTGTTTGACTCATCGTTGCAGCCTTTGTGACAATCCGCCTCCTTGAAAGTCTCTCTCCTTTTCATTGACAGTCTAATCTACCAAGCACAAGACCATTCTCCGGGTTCTGGTTCCTCCTAACAACATGCCCAAATAAGTGAGATAAAGTCTTATCTGAATGCTTCCAAGAAGCATCCAAGATGTGCTTATTCCAAGATAGACCTGCTTGTCCTTCAGGCAGCCTGTGATATATTTAATATTATTCTCTAGCACCAAAACCCAAATGCATCAATTCTTCTTTGATATTTCTTATAGGGTAATTGGCCTTTATTAGAGTCACTCTTGGTTATCACAACTGTGGTTGCTGTTTCAGGCAATAGAGATAACGTTCAGGTTGTTACTAAAATCACACAATGTATAGCACAGCATCCTACAATAAATACTCAAGGATCAAAATTCAGCAGTAGTGCCGACATTGAAGAAATCTATATAATCTTAACTCTGGTCAACATGAAGAGAAATGTTCATCTTCAGAAAGTAAAGGTCGGTACGTGTAAATTATACTTAGGTGAACCTGGACCACAAAACTATGTAGCACAATGATTAAATGCTCAAGTTTTAGCCAAAAGATTGGCAGTTTAAAACCACTCAGTGAGTCCGTTGACTAAAGACCTGATAACTGTCTCCCATCAGTATTACAGAAAAGAAAATCCTATTTGGACAGTTCTTTTATTTGATTCAGGGTCTAATAACCACCCTGCACCCAAACAACCTTGGATGCTTATAGTCATATCATTACATAGACAAGACATTTACAAGAGTAATTACCCGAGACAAAGTGAATGGCAACATAAGAATTATTATAAAAACAGTGTATTGTTACATATTTCCCTTTGCTAGGTGTGTTTTCCAACATAAAATATATACCTTTTCCCCAGCACTGACATTCAACATGGGAAGAATGTGGTGTGTTTGAATATGTTAAGTCCCATAGAGTCAGTTCCAGTTCTCAGTGATGCCATGTACAACAGAATGAAATAATGCCTTCTTCGGCACCATAATCACAATGAATATTTTTGAGCCCATTGTTACAGCCAATGTGTCAATCCATTTCATGATGCGCCTTACTCTTCATTGATCTCCTGCTTTATCATGGATGATGTCTTTCTCAAGGGACTGGTATCAAGAGTCTCACCATCCATGATTCTAAGGAACTTGCTGGCTGTTCTCCCTTCAAAACAGACCTGATTGTTATAGTGCCAGGTCTCCCCACAGCACTTTCCTCATTCTTTTTCAGCATCACAAGTCAAAGGCCATCATTTATACTATGGCCTTGCTTATTCATAGTGCAGAGTTCATATGTATATACTAATGTTGAAAATATTATGATTTGGATTCTAAAAGTGACATTTAGGAAACCCTGTAATATGGGTCTGTTGGTGCAGAGATATAAAGGGCTATGGTGGTGCTGTGGGATAAGATTTGGTTGCTCAACACAAGGTCAGGGATTCATACCAGCCAACAGTTCCCCTGAGTAAGATGACTTCTATTCCTGTATATAATTACAGTCAGAGAAAGCCTACCGAGCAGTTCCAATCAGTTTTCTAAGTTTCCTATGAGTCAGGATAGATGCAATCACAGTGGGATTGGTTTTGGAGGAAGAGATTGCTCATTTTGTCGCTTAGTTGCTTGGTCTACCAAGTGTCCCTCATCCAGACACATCCAAGAACCAGTTCTCCCTGCAGCTGAGCTCTGTGACCCCTGACAACCACTGTGGAAGGAGCCAAGGAGAGGGAAAGTCAGTGTGAGCCCCCACACAAACAACCCTGCAGGACAGCTGGGGTGTGTGGGGGGGGTGGCTATTGGAGGGGCGACTGATGTAAAGATCAGCAGGGGGAGGTCAGGTCCAAATTAACAGGCCCAGGAACCAGAAGCAGGTGTGTGTGTGTGAGCACAGATGAGATTTTCTGCTGTATCTTGGTTTGGCTTTTTTCCCACCGCTAAGCAACTGATTGAGAGGAAACTCCAGTAGAAAAACTTCTATTTTGTCTTAACTTAGAAGAGGAAAAACTATTGTGAAAGCAAATATACAGAAAAACAGAAATATACTCCACTAAAATAAGTGATAGAAAATGGGTAAGGCTGCTGTTGAGTCAATGAAGACTCATAGAAATCATACAGGAGAAAACATAAGGTTCCTTTGGATTTCTGAGACTAAAACTTTCAATGATCAGAAAGTGTCATCTTTCTCCTGAGGAGTATATGGTGCTCATGAACAGCAGAACTTTCAATTAATAGTCGACTGTGTAATCCACAACACCACAGGATCTCTGAGGTATGACGGTGGGTAGTTCTGACCTTGCTTATCATGGGTCTGTTTCATTTTTTTTAACTTGATGAGTATTTTCTTTTAAAATTTGGTCAGCAATTTCCATGCCCTTAAAGACCGACGCTGTATCTTGTTCAGAAGTGCATTATAATTATAGATCACTTAGAGTGTATTATTTTCACATACGTAAGCCTTCATCTTCCTGAACATGGTCCATTATTCTAATTATTTGTGTGTCATTTGGTACCTTGGAAGTGTTTTTCTTTTAAATTTTCTTTATTGTGGTGGTGTTGGGGGGGAGTAGTATTTTTCTTATAGTTTTCTTTATGTAAGACTTTTGTTTCTCTGCTTAGGTTTATTTCAATTTATTTTAACTTTTAGGTGGCTATTGTAAATTATATTATTTTTTAAACATTTTATTAGGGTCTCATACATGTCTTATCACAATCCATACATATATATACATACATCAATTGTATAAAGCACATCTGTACATTCTTTGCCCTAATCATTTTCAAAGCATTTGCTCTCCACTTAAGCCCTTTGCATCAGGTCCTCTTTTTTTCTTCCCCCTCCCTCCCCATTCCCCCCCCCCCGATGACACCTTGATAATCCATAGATCGTTATTTTGTCATATCTTTCCCTATCCGGCATCTCCCTTCACCCACTTCTCTGCTGTCCATCCCCCAGGGAGGTCACATGTAGATCCCTGTAATCAGTTCCCCCTTTCCAAACCACTCACCCTCTACTTTCCCAGTATCACCCCTCACACCCTGGTTCTGAAGGTATCATCCACCCTGGATTCCCTGTGCCTCCAGTGCCCATATGCACCAGTGTATATTTTATTTCCTTTTCAGAACTTTCTCTATTGGTATGTGGAACTCAAACTGATTTTCTATGTTGACCTTATAACCTGTGAAAATTTTTAATCTTTCAACTACTTTCAATAATTGTCTTCTATGGCTTTTGGCTTTTCTATGTTTAGAATGATGCCATCAGCAACTATAGAAGAGTTTTACTTCTTTGTTGCCGTTTTGGATGCCCTTGTTTTACATGTGTTAATTGATAGCTGTAGTTAAGAGTTTGTGTTAGTTAGGGTTGACTAGAGAAACATGTGTTTAAGAAAGAGCTTTATATAAAAAGAGCAAGTGTAAAAAAAAAGCTGAGAAAACATCCCAGCCCAGTCCAGATCAAGTCCCTAGGCCCGATATTAGCCCATATGTCTGATACCAATCTACAAATTCCTCTTCAGACTCATGTAACACATGTGATGACACCGAATGCAGAAAGATCACATGCCAGTGGCTGGGCAGTCTTGTGGATCCAGTGGCGGTGGGAGCATCTCAGTGCTGGCAGGCGGTCTCCAAGTGGTTCTCCAGTTGCAGGATTCGAGTGTAGCTCCATGTTTCTTATCAGCAGGAATGTCTCGCAGGGAGTGAGTGTGTATCCTGCCTCCAGCAAGCTATTTATCTCCATAGCGCCCCAAAATGAGGTAATCAGTCTACGATCTGATTGACTGGCTAAACTCCACGCCTTCACTTTTAATAGTCTTAAGTTGACACCAGATTATGTAACTATCATAGAGTTTCAGCACAATATGAAATAAGTTTGGTATTTAATGGTATCCTTATCTGGTTTCAATCTGAAAGGGGAATGCTTTCACTGCCTCTCCACTGAGTACAATATTTGTCACTGGCATTGCATTTTGCTGTTTAAAATCATATTAACTCAGTTTGGACTCACAGCAACAATCGAGAAAACAGAATGAAAAACGGGTCATGCTTCATTTTCACAGATGTCATGTATGAGGCCTTTGTTGCAGTTACTGTGCCAATCTATCTTGCTAAAGGTCAGTTTTAAAAATAACTTTGTGCTTCATCAACCATTATGTTCTTTTCCAAGTTCTGATTTTCCTGATACATGTCCAAAGTACTTGAGATGAAGTAATCACCTCCTCACTTCTTTCAAGTAAGCATTATAAGAGTACATCATCCAATATACATTTTTTTGTTTTTCTGGCTGTCCATCCTACCATCAAATTATTCACCATTACCATAATTCAAATACACCATTTAATCTTTTATTTTTCTTTCTTTTTCTGAGTTGCACGTGTATATGAGGCAATTGGAAACCACATAGGTTGGGCCAGGTACATCTCAGTCCTCAAAGAGTCATCCTTGATCTTCAACCTTTCAGGAGTTCTGTGCAGCAGGTTTGCTCAATGAACTTCATCATTTGATTGACTGTGGCTTCCATGAGTATTGATTGTAGATACAAGCAAGATGAACTCCTTCACAACTTCAATATTATCTCCATTTATCTTGATATTTTCTATTGGTCCCTTAGTGGGGAGTTAATTTCTTTACAATGAATTTTAAACTAAAGTGAAATCAGCAGTCCCTGATCTTCATCAGTAAGGTTTACAAGTCATACTATCTTACAACATGTAGTACTAAGTTACTTGCATGACAGATTATTAATACAGCTTCCTACAATCTTGATGTCATTGTTTTCATTTTGTACCGCTTCTCAGTTTATTTGCTCAGTATAGCATGTTGCATAAAGAACCTGCTGAAGTTATCAAAGATTCTGTATTACTGTGATGAACAATGAAAATCAGTGGAAACAAGAAACAAATCACACTATAGATTGCATTGAACATGTTTTTTTTTAATTCTATGAAAGTACTTAAAATGTTTTCCAGAAAATATGGCCAGGCATTCTGTAACCATTCCAATAAATGATCTCAAAACCAAACAAAGCCAACCGACCACACAATAACAGCACTAATAAATAATGGGAGTTAATATCTTTGTATGTGTTTTTTTGCAACTTGAATGTTTCCTTTGGTCAAGTTCATGTCCTTTACCCACTTTGAGTCTCAAAACTCTGTACATGTTTCACTCTTCAAACGGATGATTAGTGAGATGTTAGGAAGAAGAAAGAGGAGAGAACTCTCAAGAGAATATGCAGAGAACTGAGAAAACATGGTAGAATAAATATCCATTATCAATTGTGGGTCTTAATATAATCCAAATTTCCTAACACTCTCTGTGCTTTCTGTGTCCCAATAGTTTCTCTGGTCTTCTGCTTAAGAATCTTGATTTCTCAATAAACAGCGGTAATCCCAGAGAAAAGGAAGGCATTAGACTTTCTCATTGTGATTTATGAGAAAAGATGGAAAATTTCTCTACTTTTCTCTCCTGGGATTCTAACATGTAGATCACCCCTTCAATTTCCAGATTAAAGTTCAAAACTTGGTGCAAGACACCACATAGTGGTCAGAGTTCTGTAGGAACTACATCACTTGTTCATCAGTTTTTATTTTCTTTTGGGTATTCTTTGGCCTGATAGTATCAAGAGATTCTAAAAATGGGTTGACATAAAAGAGGTTTGCATTAGTTGTTATCATGGATTTTTTCCATGCCCTGAGTGTCCTGTTACAGGTACAGCATCAGGATTTGAGCCCAGGAGTGACAAATGCACCACAAATCCTCCCCCTTAAGATTTTCTGTCTCTGGTGGATCCATATTTTTGGAGCTGGATCTACTACAACCTGCAAAAAAGTTTTCAGTGGTTGTTATCAGTATGTCTGAGCAGCAGAAAACAATTACCCGCTTCAATAGAGTTGACTCTCAAGCGCCAAAAGAATGTCCACCAATCCGTTCTCCCGGCAGCTGAGCGCAATGACCACTGAGGGCACAGCTGTCCATTACTGTGTGAGAGGAACAGTGAGAAGACTCAGTACCATCCAGGCACAACCTATCCTGCAATAATGACCTCAGTCTACAGAGATCTCATGGCCTGCACAAAGCACAGGAGCCAGACTTCTGGGCAAGGGCAATGGGGGAGGGATGGGAGCAAGGAGCTTCCTGTTAGTAACTAGGGTTTCCTTTCCCTCCAAAATATTTTCTCTGAAAATCTTGTCTTCCTAAATATTACAAAACACCACATCAATTTAAATATTAATTCATTTATATGTTGTATGCATAAACACATTTAAATACATGTATGCATAAATAAACCCTGGTGGTGTTTTGGTTACTCATTAAGCTGAGACCTGAAATTTCAGGAGTTCTTAAGCACTAGCTGTTCCACAGTAGAAAAACGGGTCTATTTTCTCCCATAAAGAGTTACAGTTTCAGAAGTGCTCAAGGACAATTCTACCCTGTCTATAGGGTCATTATGAGTCTGCACTGACTCATGGCAGTGAGTGTGAGTGATGAATATATGGATATATACTATTTGTATCATGAACATGTGTTTAATGATTTTCACATCCTGGATGGCTGTACTGGATTAAATGAAAATTAAATCACAAGATCACAAACTGTGGGGTTCATCTGAAGAGAACTTGATGAGGAATTCATAGCAACACAGAATTGTATAGTATAGAAGTAAAACTGAGATGGATTAGTTCAGTTTCCAAGTAATGGAACTAGAAAAAGATGAGCATGCATAGGTAATATCCATGGCATAGGTAGCACACGCCTGGGAGAGGCAATAAAAAAGTAACCAAGATAAATGAAATAACAGGAACACAACCAGTAATCTGATTATATGAAAAGTGACTTTTTTAGAAGATGAACAAAAGTGATCAATAGCCAGGTTTCCTGATCATCCCAAGAGCAGGAGGGCAGGAATCTCAGATCAGAAACCAGAGAGGAGACACCATTCTGCATGTTTTGTGGACATGCTTTATGAAGAACTTCCTGTCCACACTGTACAAATATCACTGAAATATGGAAATGCCTTAGAAGGAAAGAAAAATCAGTAAGGTTCCCACACAAGAAAGAGGTAATAGAACGGTCTACTATCATGTGTATCCAGTCCGTAAGGTGAACAAGAGAGGATGCATTGTGAATGCTCATACGACACAGGAAGTCTGTTATGTATTTAATATAAAGTTCACACATTGAAAACTATTTTTATAAAGATTGATAATACATAACAATTAAAGCAATGCTTGATAAACAACCTGTTTAAGAGCTGTTTTCTGTTGGAGGTGCTCGTGTTTCTCTCAGTCCGAGGGAGAACTCTTGTCCATATTCTCTACTCATCTGCTTCTAAATATCAGGGGACATGCAAATGCAGCTCTCTGCCTGCTGATAAAACAAACACAACCTCTGATGTGGGACATCTCAGAGGACAGTGCCAGTTTCAAGGGTCTCTGCTGTTAATATTTTGAAATCAGGAGCTAGTCCAGAGGACACATAATGAATTTCGTACCAAACTTGGCTTTCATTTTGGCCATTTTACATGGTAATCATTGTAGAGCTTGCTGTGTGTGTGTATAATAGTGTGTGCGTGTGTTGGTGTGTAAGTCATCTAATCAGAGTGTCTGTTTGCAGGTGTACAGTGTGAGATGCAGCTGGTGGGGTCTGGGGGCGATCTGAGAAAGCATGGGGTCTCTGAGACTCTCCTGTGCAGCTTCTGGATTCACCTTCAGTGACCACTGGATGACCTGGGTCCGCCAGTATCCAGGGAAGGGCCAGCAGTGGGTCGCAGGCATTAGTACTGGGGGTAGTACATACTATACAGATTCAGTAAAGGGCCGATTCACCTACTCCAGAGCCAATGCCAAGAACACGCTGCATCTGCAGATGAACAGCCTGAAAGCCGAGGACACGGCCATGTATTACTGTGCAAGACACAGCGAGGGGAAGTCAGTAAGAGCCCAAACACAAACCTCCCCTGCAGGGAGAATACTGGTCTCCAGGGGGCACTCCAGATGAACAGAGCACAAGATTCAGACCCAGGAGCAGCTGGAGCTTCAAGGCTGATTTCCTGTGGTTATATGTGGATTCTTCTAAATCTCACAGTTCCTCACAGATCTCTAATTCAAAAAAAATAATTCTTCTGTGCCTACTCCTGGCATCTATGAATTAAAAAGTTATATTGTAACAAAAGAATATATTCTGTCCTACAGCAACAATCAGCTTCTTAACCTTTTTTTTTTTTAACAATTTATTGGGGCTGATACAATTCTTTTCACAGTTCATACATATACATACATCAATTGTATAAAGCACATCTGTACAGTCTTTGCCCTAATCATTTTTTTTCTCTTTTCTTCTTTTACATTTTATTAGGGACTCCAACAACTCTTACCACAATCCATACATATACATACATCAATTGTATAAAGCACATCCATACATTCCCTGCCCCAATCATTCTCAAGGCATTTGCTCTCCACTTAAGCCCCTTGCATCAGGTCCTCTTTTTTCCCCCCTCCCTCCCCTTTCCCCCCTCCCTCATATGCCCTTGGTAATTTATACCTCGTTATTTTGTCATATCTTGCCCTACTCGGGGTCTCCCTTCCCCCCTTCTCTGCTGTCCCTCTCCCAGGGAAGAGGTCACATGTGGCTCCTTGTAATCAGTTCCCCCTTTCCAACCCACTCACCCTCCACTCTCCCAGCATCGTCCCTCACGCCCTTGGTCCTGAAGGTATCATCCACCCTGGATTCCCTGTACCTCCAACCCTCATATGTACCAGTGTACAGCCTCTGTCCTATCCAGCCCTGCAAGGTAGAATTCGGATCATGGTAGTTGGGGGGAGGAAGCATCCAGGATCTGGGGGAAAGCTGTGTTCTTCATCGATACTACCTCACACCCTAGTTAACCCATCTCCTCTCCTAAGCCCCTCTATGAGGGGATCTCCATTGGCCGACACTTGGGCCTTGGGTCTCCACTCTGCACTTCCCCCTTCATTTAATATAATATATATATACACATACATATATACATATACACATATATACACATACATACACACACTTATATCTTTTTTTTTTGCATGATGCCTTATATCTGGTCCCTTGAGCACCTCGTGATCGCACTGGCCGGTGTGCTTCTTCCATGTGGGCTTATTTGTTTCTGAGCGAGATGGCCGCTTGTTCACCTTCAAGCCTTTAAGACCCCAGACACTATCTCTTTTGATAGCCGGGCACCATCAGCTTTCTTCACCACATTTGCTTGTGCACCCATTTGTCTTCAGCGATCCTATCATGGAGGTGTGTAGTCTATGATATGATTTTTTGTTCTTTGATGCCTGGTAACTGATCCCTTTGGGACCACTCGATCACACAGGCTGGTGTGTTCTTCCATGTGGACTTTGTTGCTTCTGAGCTAGATGGCCGCTTGTTTATCTTCAAGCCTTTAAGACCCCAGTCACTATCTCTTTTGATAGCCGGGCACCATCAGCTTTCTTCACCACATTTACTTGTTCACCCACTTTGGCTCCAGCCGTTGTGTCGGGAGAGTGAGCATCATAGAGTTCCAATTTAATAAAAGAAGGTATTCATGCATAGAGGGAGTGTTTGAGTAGAGGCCCAAGGTCCTTCCGCCACCTTAATATTGACCTATAAATATCGACACAAAGATCTATTTCCCCAACCTCCTATATATATTTGCATGTACATGTCTTTGTCTAGACCTCCATGAATGCCCTTTGACTCCTAGCTCTTTCCTCCATCTCCCTTGACCTTCCTCCTGCCCTACTACCATGCTTCATCGCCACCTGGGCTAGAGTATACCTCTTCTCTAAGCAACCTTACCCTTGATCATTTCCCATCAGGCCTGCCACTCCCCCTTCTCTACCCTTTGAGGTCCCATGTTTTTCCCTTGTCCCTGGGTTTGTTAACACCACTTCCTTACCCCCCCTACCCCCCACCCCAAGTCCCCCCGGAACTGTCGGTCCCGTTGTTTTTCATCCAGATAGTTCATCCAGCCTGTCCTATTCAGACAGACCTGTGGAGTCACTAACATGCACGAAAACTAGACAGAGGAACACAAAGCAACAGTATACAACCAGACAACAAAACAACCAAAACAAACCACTGAAAAAGAACAGAACAAAACAGTTCACAAGAGAAAAGCTTGTAGTTAGTTCAGGGATCTTTGCTGGCCCTTAGGAGCGTTTTCCAGTCCAGTCTGTTGGGGCACCACGCCCTGGCCCCAAAGTCCACTTTCAGCATTCCCTGGGGACCTTGCCACTCCATTCCCTTGCTGTTCCGCTGCACTCCCCCAGTGATTTGCCTCGGTGTGGTGGGATCAGGTCAGGTGCAATTCCCACACTGTGTCTCCGGTGCTGTCCCCTGTATCGCCCTTAGTCACTGAGGGGCATCATGTCTCATAGTAGGGCCAGCCATGTTGTTCTCTCTGTGGACTGGCTGCTCTACTCAGAAACATCATCATCACGGCCTGGTGGGCCAGGCTGTGCTCCACTCTCTCCTCCTGCCCCTTCATCTGCTCCCGTGTGCTCTGATCAAATATGTCCATCTCCCATAGCTGCAGGGTCAATGTCGTCCTTTGGAACAAGTTCTTTTCGGGGGAGGGGCAGGAATCCACTTAATTTATGGTGCTGGGGCCAGCCTCCCAGACCTCTCCACCGGTTCCGTTCTCCACGCCGGGATATTGCATTCACACCTTGCGACACTGGGTTGAAGTCTGGTCCCACTTTCCCTGTGGAGATATAAACCATACCCTCCCCTTGGGTGGATTAATGCCCCATTTCTGTCATGCTGATTGTACTTACCTCAGGGGACTCATGTTGTACCTGTCCCTTTGGGTCTGGCTTACCTCGCTTAACATAATTCCTTCCAGCTCTTCCCATGAAATAACGTGTTTCATGTGCTCATCGGTGCTTTTTAGTGCTGCATAATACTCCATTGTGTGTATGTGCCAAAGTTTGCTAATCCACTCGTCTATCGATGGAAACTTAGGCTGTTTCCAAGTCTTTGCTATTGTGAATTGTGCCGCAATAAACATTGGAGCGCATATGACTGGTCGTGTTTTATTTGCTGCTTCAACCGGGTATATGCCCAGTAGAGGGATGGCTGGGTCGTAAGGTAGATCAATTTCCATTTTCTTTAGGTATCGCCAGATTGCTTTCCACAGTGTCTGTACAAATCTGCACGACCACCAGCAGTGGAGGAGGGTTCCTATTTCACCACAGCCCCTCCAACACTTGTTGCTCTCTGATTTACTGATCTGAGCTAGCCTGAGGGGTGTTAGGTGGTATCTCATGGTTGTTTTAATTTGCATTTCTCTTATGGCAAGGGACTTCGAGCACTTTCTCATATATTTATTGGCCATATTGATCTCCTCTCTAGTGAAAGTTCTTCTCATTTCTTCTGCCCACTTCCTTAGGGGGTTAACTGTTTTCCTCTTTTTGCGGGTCATGATGGTGTTGTAGATTTTAGTAATGAGCCCTTTGTCTGACGTGTCATTACTAAAAATCTTCTCCCAGTCTGTGGGTTGCCTTGTCACCCTCTTGGCAAAGTCTTTCGAGGTGCACAGGTGTTTTATTCTTATTAGATCCCATTTGTCGATTTCCAGATCACCTGTGTGTGTCCCCTTCCCTGTTGCAGGGAGCCTATGTGCTCCCTGGGCCAGTGCTCTGAGATTAGTCCCGATTCCCTCCTTAATGGTCCTGATGGTTTGGGGTTTGACTTCTAGATCTGTGATCCACCTTGAGTGTATTCTTGTGCATGGGGTGAGGTAGACGTCTTGTTTCAACTTTCTACATGTGGATATCCATTGTTTCCAGCACCACTTATTAAAGAGGGCATCTGCTTCCCACTTGACGTTTTTGGGACCCTTGTCGAAGATCAGTTGTCTATATGCTGATGATTTTACTCCTGGGCTTTCTATTCTTTTCCACTGGTCTGAGTGTCTATCATTGTGCCAGTACCATGCTGTTTTGACCACTGTAGCTATGTAGTAGGCATTAAAATCAGGTAGGGCGAGTCCTCCAATTGTGTCCTTCTTCTTGAGGAGTTCTCTGCTAATTCTGGGTTTCTTCCCTCTCCATATGAAGTTGGTGGTCAGTTTTTCCAATTCATTGAAGAAGGTTGATGGTAATTGGATTGGTATAGCATTGAACTTGTAGAGTGCTTTAGGAAGAACTGTCATCTTTACTATGTTCAGCCTACCTAACCATGAGCAGGGGAGTTCATCCATTTGTGAAGGTCACTTTTGGTTTCCTGTAATAGGGTTTTATAATTATGCTTATATAGGTCTTTAGTATTTTTTGTTAAGTATATTCCTAGGTATTTCAGTTTGTTCTTGGCTACTGTGAAGGGTACTTCCCTCTTAATCGCCTCTTCCATGGCCCTGTCCGATGTGTATAGAAACCCTACCGATTTCTGTTTATTGATCTTGTATCCTGCTACTCTTCCGTATTCCTCTATTGCTGTAAGTATTCCAACTGTGGAATTTTGGGGGTCTTCAATGTATAGGATCATGTCATCTGCAAATAACGATAGTTTCACCTCCTCCTCTCCCAACTGGATCCCTTTGATGTCCTTCCGCTGTCTTATGTTGTTAGCCAGAACCTCCAAAACGATATTGAATAGAAGAGGGGACAGGGGGCATCCTTGTCTTGTACCCTTTTTCAGTGGTATTGTTCTTGTCTTTTCTCCATTGACTATGATGTTGGCTGTTGGTCTTTAATAGATAGCTTGTATGAGCTTGAGGAACTTACCTTCCAATCCTATCTTCATGAGTGTTTTGATTAGGAATGGGTGCTGGATGTTGTCAAATGCTTTTTCTGCATCTATGGATATTATCATATGGTTTTTATCCTTTTTCTTCTCGATGTGGTGTATGATATTGATGGATTTTCGGATGTTAAACCATCCCTGCATCGCTGGGATGAATCCTACTTGGTCGTGGTGAATGATATGTTTGATGTTCCTTTGTATTCTATTGGCCAATATTTTGTTAAGGATTTTTGCATCTATGTTCATTAGAGATATTGGTCTATAATTCTCTACACTTGTGGGGTCTTTTCCCTGTTTGGGTATCAAAGTAATGCTGGCTTCGTAAAATGAGTTTGGGAGCTTGCCGTTCTTTTCTATGTTATGGAATACTTTGTGGAGGATCGGTGTCAGCTCTTCCCTGAATGTTTGGTAAAATTCTGCTGTGTAGCCATCTGGCCCTGGGGCCTTTTTCCTTGGTAGGTTTTTGATGACACTCTCTATTTCTTCCTTCGCTATGGGTTTGTTGAGGTTCTTGATCTCTGTCTCAGATAATCTAGGGATAGATTGTTTTTCTAAATATTTATCCATGTCTTCCAGGTTTCTGAATTCATTAGAATACAAACCTTCATAGTACTTTGTGATTATCCTTTTTATCTCATTGGGGTCTGTTGTTATTGCCCCCGATTCATCCCTCATCCTGGCTATTGATGATTGTTCCTTTCTATCTTTGGTAAGCTTTGCCAGGGGAGTGTCAATTTTATTAATTCGTTCATAAAACCAGCTTCTAGTTGCGTTAATCCTTTTCATTGTTCTTTTGTCTTCCCACTGGTTTAACTCCGCCCTGATTTTTATTATTTCTTTTCTCTTGCTATTGGAGGGGTAGTTCTGTTGACTCTGTTCTAGTTGTTGGAGGTTTTGTGTTAACATATCTGTCATACGCCTTTCTTCTTTTTTCATGTATGCATTCAGTGATATCAAGCTACCTCTGATAACTGCCTTTGCAGTGTCCCATAAGTTTTGATATGTTGTATGCTCGTTCTCATTAGTTTCTAGAAATTTCCTGATATCCTCTCTGATCTGGACCTTAACCCATTCATGTCGCAGGAGATCGTTGTTTATTCTCCAATTGGTGGCCCTTGCTTTTCTGGGTGCCCTTCTATTAATCTCCAGCTTTATGGCATGGTGGTCTGAGAAAGACGTCTGGATAATATCTATGTGTTTGAATTTACTCAGGCTGGCCTTGTGCCCCAGCATGTGATCTATTCTTGAGAAAGATCCGTGTGGATTGGAGAAGAATGTGAAACCTTTTGCTTTTGGATGAAAGGCTCTATAGATGTCTATCAGGCCCTGTTGCCTAATTACATTGTTTAGCTCTCTGGCCTCTTTGCTGAGCTTCTTTCCCTGTGACCTGTCTTTCTCTGATAGTGGAGTGTTGAAGTCCCCCACTATTATTGTTGTTTCCGTGATTTCTTCTGTCATTTTTTTAATAGTTTGTTTGACGAAATTTGCCGCACCATTATTAGGTGCGTAAATATTCAGTATGCTTATTGCTTCCTGGTTTACTGAGCCTTTGAGCATTATGTAATGTCCCTCTTTGTCTCTTTTTATGTTTTGGATCTTGAGATCCATTTTGTCGGAGATTAAGATAGCCACTCCTGCCTTCTTGGAGTTACCATTTGCTTGGTAAACTTTCTGCCAGCCCTTTATTCTCAGCATATGCTTGTCTGCTTGCTTAAGGTGTGTCTCTTGCAGGCAGCAGATTGATGGGTTATGTTTTCTAATCCAATCCTCCAGCCTCTTTCTTTTAACATATGAATTGAACCCATTTGTATTCAAAGTGATTATTACAATCTCTGGCTTCATGGTTGCCATATTCTGTTTTGTGTTTTGGGTCTTTGCCTATCTTCCTTCATATCAGTGTACTGCGTTTGAGTGGAGGGTTTCTATCCTGTCCTCTTTTCCATCTGAGACCGTGTTGTCCTGGTACGTGTTGCTGGCATGTTGGCTTCTAGATGGAGATGGGCTATATGGTGGTCTCCTGGTGGTTCTAGTTGGAGCTTGATCTTCTGGCCATAGTGAGTCAGCCAGTATGTTCTGCAGGGTCGGGTGACTTGCAGTATATTTTTTGAGTTCTTCCTTGTCCTGGAAGACCCTTATCTTACCCTCTATCTTAATGGATAACTTGGCAGGGTATAGGATTCTGGGGGAGGCATTTTCATCTTTCAGTTTTTGGAAGATGTTGCTCCATTCTCTCCTCCTCTTCATGGTTTCAGCTGATAAGTCTGAGCATATCCTTACCTGCGCTCCTTTGTATGTGACTGTCTTCCTTTCTCTTGATGCTCGTAGAATTTTCTCTTTTTCCTCTAAGTTGGATAATTTTACAATTATATGCCTTGGCGTGTTCTTCTTGGTGTTTAGCTTAGCCGGCGTCCTCTCTGCTTCCTGTATGAGAGTCGGATTCTCCTTTGTTAGGTTGGGGAAATTTTCTACCAGGAATTCCTTTGCTATCTTGGCGGTCGATTTGTGTGTTATGCTGTGTTCCGGTAGACCGATTATTCGAATATTATTCCTCTTCATAGCATCTGTCATTGATCTCAGGCTGTCTTCTGTTTCTTTAATTTTCCTATCTGATTGTTTTTCTCGCTTGCTTCGTTTGGTTTGAGCGTCCTCGAGTTCACTGATACGGTTCTCAGCCTCCTCAAGCCTAGATATAGCTTCTGTGACCTTTTGTGTGGCCTCTGCTACCTCCTCTGTTAGTTTCTGCAGTTCCTTTTGGTGGATAGTATTCATCCCCTCTATTGTGGACTTCATCCCCTCTATTGTGCATTTCATCCCTTCTATCGTTGCATCCTTATTTTGGTTTGCTTCTCTTAGCTCCTGTATTACTGCAAGCAGAGTTCTGAAGATTTCCTTTTGTGGCTGATCTATATCTGTTTCTTCTATGAGTGACGTTAGGTCTGTTAAAGTGCCTCGTTTTTCTGATTTTTTTGTTGGGAGTGATGTGGTCTGTTGATTTTTCCTTGATCCTTTAATAGGCCCCATGCTTCTGGGAGACAGGAGTAACCTTATTGTGTGGAGGCTCAGGCCACTGTGCCGTCTCCTGGGGTGGCTGGGGCGGGCTGCGGCAGGCTTAGGGCTGGCACTGGGGACCCAACAGGGCACCAGGTGGTGAGAGCTGGCTGGAGCTCACTGACGGCTCCTCAGGGACTGCAAAGCCGTGACCCAGGCTCCACTGCAGGTGGAGTGTTTGATCTGCCCGGGCTGTGAGCGGGCGCAGGGAGGCCCCTTGGATAGCTGCGCAGGCAGCTGCGGGACACTGCAGGGAACAATGGTGTTCGCTCTCCGCCCTTTTGGCGCGAAACCGCAGGGGGTAATGGCGCCGGCAAAGGAGGCTTGGCGCGAAACCGCAGGGGGCAATGGCGCCCTTGCTCTGCTCAGGCTCAGAGTCGCGGCCGCCAGGGTCCCCGCAGCACCCTGGGGAGGGCACCTACTCTTGTGCCTTGCGCAGGGGGGGGGCCCTTGGTGGGCAGACTCAACAGCGCGGGGCGCGGCGCTCCGCGGAAGCTCAGGGTCCGGGACAGGCGCGGGTTGAGCTATGGCTCCTGTTGGCGGGAAGTGCTCAGCGCAGGGTCCCCGCCAGGAGTGGAGCTGGCGCTAGGCTGCCAGGGGCTGGCGGGGGCAGGCGGGGGTGGGAGGCCAGTGCACGGAGGGCAGGTGGAGAGGTCCGCGGCGGTGCGGGTGGATGGTCCCCCGTGGGGGTCGCCAGACAACCCGCGGGTCCGCTCCCCTGAGCTTGGATGAATGGAGGGAGGGACGTGGGCCCGAGGGCAGATCGCTGCCCTGCGGGGAGAGGGGAACTGCGGGAGAGGAAAGCTTCTCTCCCAGTGGAGATCCGCGAGTGGGGAGTGGGGAGTGGGCCGCTGGAGTAGGCAGGGCAGGCAAGCCGCTCTGGGCTGGCGTCGGGTTTGGGGATGGAGCCTAAGCCGGTCGCCAGTGAGCTCACGGCAGCTTAGTGGCCAGAGATGTCCCACTAGTCCGGTCCTCTTTCACCTAGACCCCTGCTCCGGACAAATACGTGGGGTAGGACTGGGGTGCTGTCCCAGGGGGATATTTCACTCACCAGACTCTTACTATTCAGCTACCTGGTCGCCAATCCCGCTTTGTTTGGAGGAGCTCTCAGAGTATGCGGGTGTCCCTGTCGGCCATCTTCCCCCTCTCACACCAGGTTTAAAGAGCAGCTTCTTAACCTTTAAGGACAAGAAATGACTCTGCCAGTGGTCCCTGCATCAGAGTTCTCATGACGCTCAGATAAAATACTTTCCAGTCAGACTTCAGGAAAATGGTGCTTGAGTATTGGCTGACAGTCTTAACAGTATGTGCTTCCATCACACTCTGTGGGGAATTCTGGCAATGATCTAGCTAATGATTTAATTAAAAGGTAGGCAGTCTGCCTATTTTATATTGAATTTCTTCAAATGACACAATTTTTGTTGTTGCTGATTTTTGCTTTTGTTGTTTTTCCTTTTATTCCCCGCCAGGGGAGAGCGCAAACTCAGGGCCCCATTACCACAAATTTTGCAGTCAAGTCTCCAAAATTTGGGAATCTCAGGAGTCAGCACAGCTTTGGTTGTTTTTCCTAACATTCGTGGCCTAATGTTTCTGTGTGTGTGTGTGTGTGTGTGTGTGTGTGTGTGTCTTTTCTGCAATCCCATCTGAAAAACACATAAATTCACCAATTGCATTTTATTACCTGGGTGCTAATATCCTCTATCAGTCTATCCTTCAGAACCTGCAGGCCATGATAGTCCAGGAAACATACTAACTTTTGTGAAAATTCAGGATTCGGGGAGAATTCTAGGGCCAAACAGGATCATTCAGTTCTTCATGCTGGATGCTGTATCTTCATCTTCACAGCCGCACAAAATGTCGGACACTCTTTCTGGTTTCACCCAGAGAATCCACATTTGTCCTGTTAATCAGCTTCTCATCCGCCTGGTGGCTTTGCTAGTTAATTTGCTGTTTGTTACCGGTAACATTCCCAGTATGCAGTGACACACAACTGTAGGTGAGGAATTTCAGCTATTTTGGTATAAGATCCTGTATAAAATGTAAGATTATGTGTGAATAACTTTATCAATGATGACTTTGTGGACAAGAAATGTCTTCCTGTGCCAAAGGTAAATTTTTCATTGTTGCAGGTACTCTTTTCACCTTAGAATGACTCTTGAGCAGATGTAAGAGTATAGTTGTCAAAGGAAAGCTCTTCCTTCTTAGTGACTTACAAAAGCCATTCCTATTTACAGCATACATTGAATGGGAGCCACTTTGGGCTGAATTCAATGAGATTTCTAGATTTAGCTGACCTTCAAACTTTTGAGTATCTAATGATTTTCCATAATCTATTGCAGAAGAGAAAATGTGTATCTGACAATTTAAGTATTCCTGGTTTTGTTCTAAGTGTCTTATAAAGATGTAAGTCCCCGAGAGAAGAATACAATTGCCTTTATTCCTAAAGTCATCCTAGTCATCCTCACCTTTCTCAACCATCTTCTTCATCACTCTCTGTGGCCTGAAAGAACAGGAGCTTGGTCTTGGAGAATGGAAAAATCATGGAAGGGAATGTGTTCTCTGAGGAAGCAGTCAAGGTTCTCATCCCAGATTGATTCCTTTTAAACTTTATTACAAACTTACAAATCGCATGCATACCAACATAGCCCATCAGATATAGTCTCATGATGTATTTATTCAAATTGAGGTCTTACTCACTCTGAATAATACACTTGGGATAATAGGCCTCATTGCCAGTATGTCAGTTTCTTCCTCTTCTTGGGGAAACTCTGAGGTGAAACGCTCAGGGATTGAAGCATGAGGTTTTGTGACTGCTTTATTTGTGAACCTGGCTCTTTCTCTCAAGGAGAAGCATATGCAAATAAAGGCCCTCCTTCTGCTGATAAAAAAAAACACCCCAATCCCAACAATACAGTTCTTGGAGAAGATCCTCAGTACCATAATCTACAAGAGTCCCTATTATGCAATCTGTATGAACACAGACTCATCATGGAGTCTGTACTAAGCTGTGTTTTTCAGGCAGCTATTTCAATAAGTAATGTTATTGAGAGCAAGTGTGTGTGAGTGGGCATGAGTTACAGACAGTTGACATGTGTGATCGTTTTCATGACCGGCATATACTGTTTGAAAATGTCAACTGTAATGTGCAACTGGATGAGTGTGTAATGTGCAACTGGATGAGTCTGAAGGAGACTTGATTGAGCATAAGACATCTTTGAGATTCTAATGTGCAAACTCTGGATTTACATTTAGTAACTTTTCCATGACCTGTAGCAGCCAAGTTCAAGGCCTGCAGGGTATCTTATCAGTACTGTTTATATCACGTATTGTACAGATTCCATGAAAGCTGGTTTACCATCTCCAGAGACATTGCCAAGAACACACTGTATCCGCTAAAGGACAGTCTAAAAGTCAATCACACATCCATGTATAATGGTGGGGAAGAGACACAGAGAGAAGTCAGAGTGAATACAGACACAAACCTCCTATGCAGGGAGGGAGGGAGCTGTTTTGCAGGGCATGGACAGAAGGAAGGATTCTGGATCATGAGTATTTGGAAAGGAAGTTTCTAGTCTGTGTTTCTATTGTGATCCAGGGTTCTTCATCTCATTATTTCACACTAGGAATTTATGTTTGTTTGTTTTTTATGATTCAGTGCCTACCCTTAATATCTGTGAATTCAAAGTTGTATTGTAAGAAAAGAAAACATTCTCATAGAGAGAAAAACAGCCAACCAAAATGAGCTTTTTCCATAGATAGTAGAAAATTTCCAGGGGTAATCAGCATCTCTTTTGAGAAGGTCAATGTGCTAGTCCTGGTAGACTGGAGAAACAAATTCATGGACACTCCTACCTGTATAGGAAAAAAGTTTATATAAAGAACAATGGCATATTGAGAACACATATCACTCCAGTCCAGACAAGCCCATGAGTCCAATAGTAGCCCATATGTCTGATACCGTCCTGTAATTCCTCTTCAGTCTCATGCAACACATGATACAACGCTGAGTGCAAGAAGATCACAGGTTAGTGGGTTGAAAGTCTTGTGGATCCAGTGGCATTAGAAGCATCTTACTGCTGGCGTGGGCCTCCACATGGCTCCTCCAGCTCCAAGGTTCTGGCTGCCATTAGCATAGCTCCATGTGGCTTGTCAACAGCAATGCCTCACAGGGAGAGAGTGTATCTA
The DNA here is from genome assembly GCF_050624435.1 of Tenrec ecaudatus. Lineage (NCBI taxonomy): Eukaryota > Metazoa > Chordata > Mammalia > Afrosoricida > Tenrecidae > Tenrec > Tenrec ecaudatus. The sequence continues at coordinate 214,273 of NW_027459069.1, read as the reverse complement.
GCCTTCAGTGAGCTATTTATCTCCTTCATACCTCCAAATGAGGTCACTAAGATGCGACCTGATTGACAGGATAGACTCCACCCCTTCTTAAGTTGACAAGAGTTCATGTAACTGCCAGTCGAAGAATCTTTCAGGCAGACTCAGTGGAGTGCCTGGGTAGTGCTAACTCTTATGGCTTCAACTAATGGCTGTACAGTTGGTGGTTTGAAACTTGGTGTCATTTATTCAAGTATAATATAGTGTAAAAAGTTGCTTTTCACCCAAACTAAAATTCTGTTGACATTGATCAGTTCCAACTCATAGTAATCCTATAGGACAAACTAGAACTGCTCCCATAAGATTTCCAAGCCTGTATTTCCTTATGAGATTATTCGATCACTAATTCTCTCACAGAGAAGTTGGTGGTTCTGAAAGATTGAATTTTCATTTAACAGCTAGGCAAGTCACCACTGTCTAACTGGGGTTGGTAGTTCTGACATATTTTTAGTGAATTTTTAAGTATTATATTCTGTCAAAAATCATCATACTTTAAAATTATGTATTTCATGAAGCCTTGCTCTTTTTCATCCAGACTCTTCCCCTAGATCAGGGGTCAGTAAATTTTTTTTCAAAAAAACCTCTGAAAACTATAATTGATGATTGCATTGGTCATATAGACTTGGAGACAAATATTCAACCTTACTGATTGTGTAAACAACAGCAGGCAGCAGAAAAGGGCATAGCAGTGTGATAATAGAATGCTATTCACAAAGACAGGAACTGGGCCATGAGCCTGTTAACCAAAGCCCTACACTGAGGGTCTGTGTAAGTAACAGATGATCTTCTGTTTCTTTTCTAAAAACAGTTTTATTGGAATTTCATGCACATATGATATAATTCAATCATACAAAGAAGAGGCATACACGTCAGTCTTCTCTGCAGTAGGAGCAGCTCGCCTGCCACTACCCTCATCCCTTAAAAATTTTTGTCAGCGCCAAATTCTTCTCCACCCCTCCTCTGGTCAGAAGCGCCTCCCAGCTGATGAGGTGACCCTTGTCTGTCGCGCAGAAACAGCACAGGCACTGACAGAGTAGCGCTTCAGCAGCTTGGCAGCCCCACATTCCCTGACCTCACTGATCTCTAGTCACAGCTTTCAAACCAGCATATCTCAATGGACTTTGACACAGCAACCAAGCTCATTGGGGCTGCCACAGTTGGAGTGGCATCTATGGAGCCCGCATTGGGACTGGGTTTGGGAGCCTCATCCTGGGTTATGCCAGGAACCCTTCTCTGAAGCAGCCACCCTTCTCTTATGCCATCCTGGACTTTGCCTTCTTGAAGGCCCTCAGGCTTTTCTGCCTGATGGTGGCCTTCCTCATCCCTTTGCCATGTGAAGGAGCCATATCCACCCCCCACATTTCTCTGTTCCATGTCTGTCTGCCCAAAATTTCCCTTCTCTGCACCTCCCCGGGCAGTCTGGGGAAAATAATTGGCTCAGAGTTTGACAGAGGAAAGACAAATAAATACTTTATTAATAAATATGTTTCTTTTTTTTAATAAAGTGGGGGTATACAATTATCATCACTATCAATTAAAATTTTTTCTTCCTCTTTGTTCATATCATTACATTTTTATTTTGGCAAAATGTACACAGGAAAACATTCTCCAATTCAACCACTATTATATGTACAATTGAGTGTCTTTGATTATACTCTTCATGTTTACAACCATTATTGATATCCTATTCAAAATTATCCCGCCACCATTCATATAAACTGACTTCCCCCTAAGCAACAACCCTATCTCCTCCACCCACGGTAACCCTTGGTCAAGCTTTGTTTTTATGTAGTTTTAAAAATAGATGTATATAATATTCACATATCAGGCATCAAAGAACAAAAAATCATATCATTGTTTGCACACCTCCATGATATGATCGCCAAGGACAAACAAGTGCATAAGCAAATGTGGCAAAGAAAGCTGATGGTGTCCGGCTATCAAAAGAGATAGGGTCTGGGGTCTTAAAGCATTGAAGGTAAACAAATGGCCATCTAGCTCAGAAGCAACAAAGCCCACATGGAAGAAACACACCAGCCTGTGCCATCAAGAGGTGTTGAATGGATCAGGTATAAGGCGTCAGAAAAAAAAATCTTACCATAGTGAATGAAGGGGGAAGTGCAGAGTAGAGACCCAAAGCCCATTTGTAGGCCGCTGGAGATCCCCAATCAGAGGGGTCTAGGGGAGGAGATGAGTCAGTCAGGGTGTAATGTAGCACAGATAAAGAATACAGCTTTTCTCTAGTACCAAAAGCTTCCTTCCTCCCCCCCCCCCCAACTACCATGATCCAAACTCTACCTTGCAAGTCTGGATAGAGCAGAGGATGTACACAGGTGCAGATAGGAGCTGGAGGCACAGGGAATCCAGGGTGGATGATACTTTCAGGACCAAAAGTGTGAGGGGCGACACTGGGAAAGTAGGGGGTGAGTGGGTTGGAAAGAGGGAACCAATCACAAAGATCTATATATGACCTCCTCCCTGAGGGGACAGACAACAGAAAAGGGGGTCAAGGGAGACTCCGGACAGGGTAAGATAGGACAAAATAATAATTTATAAATTATCATGGGCACATTACAGGGGGGCGGAGGAGCGGGGAAGGAGGGGGAAAAAGAGGACTTGATGCAAATGGTCTAAGTGGAGAGCAAATGCTTTGAAAATGATTAGGGCAAAGAATGTACAGATGTGCTTTATACAATTGATGTATGTATGAATTGTGTTAAGAGTTGTATAGGTCCCTAATAAAATGTTTAAAGCCAGGAAGATGGCCGACCTGGACACCTGCATACTCTGAGAGCTCCTCCAAACAAAGCAGATTTGGTGTCCAGGTAGCTGAATAGTAGGGGTCTGGTGAGTGAAATATCCCCCTGGGACAGCACCCCAGTACCACCCCACACATTTGTCCTGAGCAGGGGTCTAGGTGAAACAGGACCGGACTCGTGGGACATCTCTGGTCACTAAGCTGCCACCATCTCACTGGCGACTAGCCTAAGCTCCATCCCCAAACCGGACCCCCGCCCAGAGTCGCTTGCCTGCCCTGCTTAGACCAGCGCAGCAGGTCACGCGCTCCCCTACACCAGCGGCCCACTCGCGGATCCCCACTAGGAGAGAAGTTTTCCTCTCCCGTGGTTCCCCTCTCCCTTCAAGGCAGAGATCTGCCCTGGGGCCGTGTCCCTCCCTCCATTTATCCAAGCTCTGGGGGGCAGACCCGCAGGTTGTCTGGCGACCCCCACAGGTGACCACCACTCACACTGCTGCCGAGGACCTCTCCACCGGCCCTCTGTGTGCCGGCCGCCCACCCCCACCCACCCCCTGCAGCCTAGCAACAGCTCCACTCCCGGCAAGGACCCTGCGCTGAGCATTTCCCGCCGGCGGGAGCCATAGCCCAACCCGCGCCTGTCCCGGACCCTGCGCTTCCGCAGAGCGCCGTGGCCCGCGCTGCTGAGTCTGCCCGAGGGCCCCTCCCGGTGCCAGGCACAAGAGTGGGTGCCTTCCCCAGGGTGCTGCAGGGACCCCGGCAGCCACTGCTCTGAGCTCTGAGCCTGAATGGAGGACAGGCGCCATTGCCCCCTGCGGTTTCGCACCAAGCCGCTGCTGTCCGCACAGCTCTGAGCTCTGAGTGGGGGCAGAGGACGGGCACCATTGCCCCCTGCGGTTTCGCGCCAAGCCGCCATTGTCCACAAGGCTCTGAGCTCTGAGCCTGGGCGGAGAACAGGGGCCATTGCCCCCTGCCGTTTCATGCTGCTGTCCAAGGGGCCTTCCCGTGCCCGCTCACAGCCCGGCAGATCAAACATTCCAACTGCGGTGGAGCCTAGGACTCAGCTTTGCAGTCCCTGCGGAGCCGTCAGTGAGCTCCAGCCGGCTCTCACCACCTGGGGGCCCTGTGGGGTCCCCAGTGCCAGCCCTAAGCCTGCCGCAGCCCTCCCCAGCCACCACAGGAGACGGGCACAGTGGCCTGTGCCCCCCCACAGTACCCTTAGCTGTCCTAGCACTTCCCAGCTAGAGCACAAGGACTGCCAGTGGGGAGCGGCTGGACCTAGAAGGGCTTGCTGAGCTGAAGAGCATTCCCACCATCACATAGATCAGCACCATATCTTGGGACAACACGAACTCACCCACCTCTGCGCTCTATTAGGCATCACCAGCGCTTAGAGGAAAAGGGGGAAATTTTCAGATATACACATCTACACATCCTCCATCTAGCATAGGTTTTTTTTTTTTTTGCCTTTTTGTGTTTTTTGTTTTGTTTTTAATTTCTTCTTCCCGTTATTTTACTTTCTGTGCTGTACTCTCTCTCTCCTTCCTTCCTACTTTTTCATTAATGCTTTTATTTCTCTTCTGCCCCTTTTCTATAGATTCTCCTTCTCTCTCTTTTTTTCTTCTCCTTCCACCTCTACTAGTATCACAGCTTGTCCCTCTTCTATTACAGATTCTCCTCCCTCTCTCTCCAATTTTTTTCTTCCTCCTTCCCAATATTTTGTTAAAAACTATTTTTAAATCGTTAACCTTTTAAATCCTTTTTATTACTAACCTCCACTCCCCATAAAGGGGGTTGCTAAGGGTACCCTTTCACACCTGGTCAAAGCAGCCTGAGGACACTCACTGAGGCTCCAGCCCCCATTCCAGCTGCTGATACATCTCTGCACTGCGGGTTACCAACCCAACAGGTAACTCGGTCTACACAGCATTCTGACCCACCTTTACATTAGGTCATAGGCAATTGCCTGAAAGAATCCTTAACAATAACATAGATAAGGTTACCTCGGTCTCCCAGAAGCATGGGGCCTATGAAAGAATCAAGAAAAAATCAACAGACCACATCACTCCCAACAAAGAAAGAATAGAAACGAGGCACTTAAACAGACCTAATGTCACTCATAGAAGAAACAGATATGGATCAGCCACAAAAGGAAATCTTCAGAACTCTGCTTGCAGTAATACAGGAGCTAAGAGAAGCAACCCAGAATAAGGATGCAACAATAGAAGGGATGAAATACACAATAGAGGGGATGAAGTCCACAATAGAGGGGATGAATTCTACCCACCAAAGGGAACTGCAGAAACTAACAGAGGAGGTAGCAGAGGCCACACAAAAGGTCACAGAAGCTACATCTAGGCTTGAGGAGGCTGAGACCCGTATCAGTGAACTGAGGACACTCAAACCGAACGAAGCAAGCAAGAAAAACAATCAGATGGGAAAATTAATGAAACAGAAGACAGTCTGAGATCAATGACAGATGCTATGAAGAGGAATAATATTCGAATAATCGGTCTACCGGAACACAACATAACACAAAAATGGACAGCAAAGATAGCAAAGGAATTTCTGGAAGAAGATTTTCCCAACCTAGCAAAGGAGAATCAGACTTTCATACAGGAAGCAGAGAGGACGCCGGCTAAGGTAAACACCAAGAGCAACACGCCAAGACATATAATAGTAAAAATATCCAACTTAGAGGAAAAAGAGAAAATTTATGAGCAGCAAGAGAAAGGAAGACAGTCACATACAAAGGAGCGCAGGTAAGAATATGCTCAGACTTATCAGCAGAAACCATGAAGGAGGAGAGAATGGAGCAACATCTTCCAAAAACTGAAAGATAAAAATGCCTCACCCAGAATCCTATACCCTGCCAAGTTATCCATTAAGATAGAGGGTAAGGGTCTTCCAGGACAAGGAAGAACTCAAAAATATGCTTCAAGTCACCAGACCCTGCAGAAGATACTGGCGGACTCACTATGGCCAGAAGATCAAGCTCCAACTAGAACCATCGGGAGGCCACCATATAGCCCATCTCCATCTAGAAGTTAACATGCCAGCAACAAGTACCAGGACAACAGGGTCTCAGATGGAAAAGAGGACATGATAGAAACCCTCACTCAAACGCAGCACACTGATATGAAGGGAGATAGGTAAAGACCCAAAACACAAAACAGAGTATGGAAACTATGAAGCCAGAGATAGTAATAATCACTCTGAATACCAATGGGCTCAATTCGTACATTAAAAGTAAGAGGCTGGAGGATTGGATTAGAAAACATAACCCATCAATCTGCTTCCTGCAAGAGACCCACCTTAAGCTAGCAGACAAGCTGATGGTTCCCGGCTATCAAAAATATATAGCGTCTGGGGTCTTAAAGGCTTGAAGGCAAATAAGCGGCCATCTAGCTCAGAAGCAACAAAGCCCAAAGAGAAGACGCACACGGCCTAAACGAATACAAGGTGTTGAATGGACCATGTAGCAGACACCAAGGAACAAAAACAATCATTGTGTGATCACCTTCCTCACATAATCACTGAAGACGAAAGTGTGCATAAGCAAGTGTGGTGAAGAAGGCTGATGGTGCCCGGCTACTGAGAGACATAGCGTCTGGGGACTTAAAGGCTTGAAAGCAAACAAGCGGCCATCTAGCCCAGAAGCAACCAAGCTCACACGGAAGCAGCACACCAACATATAGGTGATCATGAAGGGCAGAGGAGACCAGGTCTCCAAAAACAAAGGTGGGGTGGTGGTGAGAATCATATCACCGTGAAAGAGGGGGAGTACATGATGGGGACCCAATGCCCAACTGTAGACAGCTGGACATCCCATCTCTTCCAGAGGGGTAGTGGGGAGGAGATGAGTCACTCAGGGTTCAGTGTAGCAACAATGAAACTAAAAACCTTCCTCTAGTTCCTGAACGCTTCCTCCCCTCCCAATTATCATGACCCCAATTTTACCTAGCGGGCCTGGTTATACCAGAAGATGTACAGCGGTGCAGTAGGGATCTGGAAACACAGGGAATCTAGGACAGACAAACCCCTCAACACCAGCGGTGGGAGTGGCGACACCAGGAGGGAAGGGGGTGTAGAAAGGGAGAACCGATCTCGGAGACCTATGTGTAACCTCCTCTCTTGGAGATGGGCAATGGGGAGGTGGGTAAGGGGAAGACGCCGGGGAGTGTAAGATAAGATATAATAATTATTTATAAACTATCAAGGGACCAGGGGTGGCATCGGGGAGGGAGGGGGACAGGGGCAAAAAAGGGAAACCGAGCTGATTCCAGGAACCCAAGTGGAAGGTGAATTATGAGAATGACGAGTGCAACGAATGTATAAGGGTGCTTTGCTCAATTGATGTATGTACAGATTGTGATAAGAGCCTTATGAGCCCCAATAAAAAGATTGAAAAAATAAAATAAAATGTTAAAAAAATATTCACTGACTTAATGTTTACAGTGTTGTAAAATATATATGTATATCATGGAGGTGTGCAGTCAATGATATGATTTTTTGTTCTTTGATGCCTGGTAACTGATCCCTTTGGGACCACTCGATCCCACAGGCTGGTGTGTTCTTCCATGTGGACTTTGTTGCTTCTGAGCTAGATGGCCGCTTGTTTATCTTCAAGCCTTTAAGACCCCAGTCACTATCTCTTTTGATAGCCGGGCACCATCAGCTTTCTTCACCACATTTACTTGTTCACCCATTTTGGCTCCAGCTGTTGTGTCGGGAGAGTGAGCATCATAGAGTTCCAATTTAATAAAAGAAGGTATTCATGCATAGAGGGAGTGTTTGAGTAGAGGCCCAAGGTCCTTCCGCCACCTTAATACTTGACCTATAAATATAGACACATGAAGACAAATGGGTGCACAAGCAAATGTGGTGAAGAAAGCTGATGGTGCCCGGCTATCAAAAGAGATAGTGTTTGGGGTCTTAAAGGCTTGAAGGTGAACAAGCGGCCATCTCGCTCAGAAACAAATAAGCCCACATGGAAGAAGCACACCGGCCAGTGCGATTACGAGGTGCCCAAGGGACCAGATATAAGGCATCATGCAAAAAAAAAAGATATAAGTGTGTGTATGTATGTGTATATATGTGTATATGTATATATGTATGCGTATATATATATTATATTAAATGAAGGGGGAAGTGCAGAGTGGAGACCCAAGGCCCAAGTGTCGGCCAATGGAGATCCCCTCATAGAGGGGCTTAGGAAAGGAGATGGGTTAATTAGGGTGTGAGGTAGTATCGATGAAGAACACAGCTTTCCCCCAGATCCTGGATGCTTCCTCCCCCCAACTACCATGATCCGAATTCTATCTTGCAGGGCTGGATAGGACAGAGGCTGTGCACTGGTACATATGAGGGTTGGAGATACAGGGAATCCAGGGTGGATGATACTTCCAGGACCAAGGGCGTGAGGGACGATGCTGGGAGAGTGGAGGGTGAGTGGGTTGGAAAGGGGGAACTGATTACAAGGAGCCACATGTGACCTCTTCCCTGGGAGAGGGACAGCAGAGAAGGGGGGAAGGGAGACCCCGAATAGGGCAAGATATGACAAAATAACGAGGTATAAATTACCAAGGGCATATGAGGGAGGGGGGAAAAGGGAAGGAGGGGGGGGGGGGAAAAAGAAGACCTGATGCAAGGGGCTTAAGTGAAGAGCAAATGCCTTGAGAATGATTGGGACAGGGAATGTATGGGTGTGCTTTATACAATTGATGTATGTATATGTATGGATTGTGGTAAGAGTTGTTGGAGTCCCTAATAAAATGTAAATGAAGAAAAGAGGAGAAAAAAATGATTAGGGCAAAGACTGTACAGATGTGCTTTATACAATTGATGTATGTATATGTATGAACTGTGAAAAGAATTGTATCAGCCCCAATAATTTGTTAAAAAATAAAAAAATAATTAAAAAAAATATATATATATATGTATATATGCATATATATCGTAATGAATTCTTATGTTCTTTCCCCCTCCCACATTCATTGTTTGCTCCCAAAATTTCCTCACCCTTGCTACTCCTCTACTCCCCTAGGGCCCTATAGACCATTGCATCAGTTATTGTCTCTAGGGATCCGTGTCTGTGCGTTACAACTTTGGAAACCCAATAGAAACAACCAAAACCAAAACTAAAATAAAGCTGCAAGAAGAAAATAATAATAATATAAAGATAAAAATGAAAATAAAGAATGAGAAAGGAAAGACTACCATCAATATTTTGAAGTTCAGCAAAAAAAAATACTGTTATGGAACAAGTGGGAAATACTTTACCTTAGAGCAAGTACAGGTTGGATCGAGAGGTAGGTCAACTGACCAATTGTCATATTATGCCATGGTCTGATCCACTGTGATCAAGTTCACAATCATCTCTGTCTGATGGTAAACCTTTTCAAGGGGATGTACCAGAGGTTTAATATGACTAGATATTCTTCAGATGGATTTTGAGTTCTCACTGTTCACCTAACCTTCGACAAGATGGATGTTCATCATTTGAGCTCTGGGACTTTTTCCTTCATTACATTTGAATTTAATTGTCACTATCTTTGGATCCCACATGCTGGTGTGCTTCTTCATTGTGGACTTCCTTGACACCTGACTTAGATGGCTGCTTCTTTGAAGACAAGCCTTTTAGACCCCAGATAATTGATAGCCTGGCACCATCTGCTTTTTTTTCACCCCACTTTGCTGTAATGCCCTTATCTTCATTCATTTTTCAATGAAGGTAAGTATTGAACAGAGCCATGTTAAGATCTTGTACCCAGAATATGATCACCTAGAGGATGGATCTAGCTAAATCTTGTCATAAACCATGGGCACCTCTACCTAGTGCCTGGAAAGTGAACATGTGAAACTCCACAACTGTGTTACTCTGGGTTGACTAGGGAAAAAATTCATAGACATTCATATGTGTACAAGAGAGAACTTTATATCAAAGAGCAATTGTACATTAAGAAAGCATACCTGCCCAGTCCAGTTGAAGTCACTAAGTCTGAAATTAGCCCATATATCCAATACCAGACTATAAATTCTTTTCAGACTCACACAACATATACAATGATGTCGAATGCAGGAAGACCACATGCCAGTGAGTGGAAATTCTTTTGGATCCAGTGGAGGCGGAAACATCTCAATGCTGTCAAGGGTCTCCACGTGGCTCCTTCAGCTCCAGGGCTCTAGTGTCGCTTCATGTGTCTTGTTCACAGGAATGTCTCACAGGGCATGAGCTTGTGTCCCGCCTCCAGGGAACTATTTATCTCCTCAATGCCTCCAAATGAGGTCATCAAACTGCACCCGCACTGACAGACTAAACTCCACCCCTTCATTCTTAAGTCTCAAATTGACAACAGATTATGCAACTACCACAGCAACCAAGGAGGCAGATGAAGAGGAGGACAGGAAAAGAGAAGTAGGTGCCTTCTCTGTTTTATACTCTACTTAAATTTGTATCTTTATGTTATTATTATTTTTCTTTATGTTTCTTTTTTGGGTTTTTAATTGTTTTTGCTATTGTCTCCCTGTTTGGAAGCAAAAAAGAAGTGGATGCATGGAGACAATAACTGAGGCAATGGTTTATATGGAAGGGGGAGGGGAATTAGGGAGTAATTAGTGGATCTGTGAGGCACGAGTGAGCATTAAGCTTATTTGACAATGGATATACAACTCTTTTCTAGAAGTGTTTTAAGTATGGAAATCTGAATGTTATATCAGGAACATTACAAAAGAAAGGGGGGGGGACTTGATCTATGGTTACCATGTGTGAAGGAGGAAGAATTTTTGCTTAGGGGATAGTGAATTAATTTTAATGGTGGTGGAAAAATATGCAGGGTGATTAAAATAATGGTTGTACAACATGAAAAGAATACTCAGTGGCACTGAATTACACATGCAGAAGTTGTTGAACTGGTGAAAGTTTTGTTACATACATTTTTGCAAGTATGTGAAATATATTACATGAATAATAATTATGGAGGGGAAAATTGTTCCATAATTGACTGTGGTAGAGATTGTACAACTCTTCTTGATATGATTGAGGTATTGAATTATACGATAACTTGAAAAGTGCCAATAAAAGTGATTTGTTTTGTTTTGAAGAGAAGCAAATTCTCAGAAATGTTCATCATTTTACCTCCCACTTTAACCCTACAGCCTGCACATTTCATGGGGTACCCTTGTACTAAGAGTAGAACTGGGCTGCCCAGAGAGAAAGTGAAACATTCCAAGAATAATAGTATCCCCAGGAATTCCCTTCGTTATGGCTCACACCTCAGGCCAACTGTCTGCATTTCTACAAATCTACACATGGTTTTCAGGAAGAAATTGTTTGTCCATAGTGAGTGCAAATGATGAAGGGTAGAGATTGACCTCACAGAACAAAGGTCAGAAAAATTCCCTCTAGAGGCCATTACTCAGCTGCTCCTACTCAGAACCATCCTCCTTCTGCTTCCACATGCACAGCACACGTGAATCACCTAGAGTAAAATATGGTAACAGAGCTCCAAGTCACAAATGAAAGTCAGACTTCTTAGGTCTTCATCCTTACCATGTTGATCATAGATGCCTGTGGAGGTAACACCCTTCTGGATTCTTCCTGGTGACATGAATGTCCTACCCTGTAAGCACCTTCATGTCAAAAACAATGATTTTCATCTTAGAATGGTTTTAAATTATATCCCCCCCCCCTTTATTCCTAGGTGTGATTGTTCAGGTAGAGCTGCTACAGACCAGTCATGAGTTGGGAAAGCTATGTGCAATGTCTCAAAGTGCTATGTCTAACTTTCAGGTCTGCAGATATCAAGTTTCTAGATCTATCAGGTTCTGGGAAACACAACCTGTGTTAGGTGGCAAAGAAGTCTTGTGATGAGAGTCTTAGCAACAACTCAGTTTTCACATATTGATACATTGAAACCACAACTGCTCAACCAGCTGGGTGTACTTTAACTGAACAATCTGAAACCTGAGGACAATGACATGTAAATGTAGGAAACTTACCAGGAGACACAGTGAAGGCTAAATGGTCAAACATCTCAAGCATCACAACACTAACTGGGCAGCAGAGGGAGCTCAGGGTACATGGGACACAATCTTTGCCACAGGAGCCGGTGCAGGGGATGCCAAGTTTGTTTCCTCTTGTGTCTGGAGTTTCTCAGTTCACCCACGTGGAGTACCTCTTCAAGGACACTTCAGCAACTACAGTTCTCATGTCTCTTATTTTCCTGAAGGGAAGATCCTAAAAATTAAAATTCCTTGTTCTTCCTGAGAAGACAGGGGAGAAAGAAATCACATTTGGGACAAGTTGAAATCAATCCCAGAAGGACCGATAATCTCTCTAGGCTGTTAAAATCTGACCTCCATGTGCTTCTCTCAACACAATCAGTTACTCTCCATCCTAATTCTTTTTTACCAGTTACTGTAGGTTGAAACTATATGTGTGTGAATCCCAGCCCAAATATCTCCTGTGAAGAGAAAACAAAAGCAAACCTGATTTTACCATTTCTGAAATAATTGACAGTTGCATGTATTTTTGAAACTTGGAGAAACTGACATTTTGAGATTCTTAATAAAGCATCAAAATGTCTCATAGTCATTAGAAATCATATAATGGCGCTTGCCCCAATCCCAACTATGTGGACTCTCCCCCTTCCCTTCCCCCCACCCCTACCTAAAGAAGGCAATTCAGAGAACAGAACTGAAGCTGAAGCTTGGGGACATGTGCATCTGTGATTAGAGCACACGGGAGAAGCGAAGAGGGTAGGAGTGTGAGAAGAACACATCCTGACCCACTAATCCCCAAGGACGATATTACTGCTCATAGCAGATAAGGCACAGTGAGGATCATAGGGCCAGTCACACCACAAGACATGATGTCCCTAACTGAACCATATCACTATGGGGGACAACACTGGAGACTCAGGGTGGGACTTGTGTCTGATCAGACCCCATCACATTGGGTCAAAATACTAAGGGCATGCAACAGCAAGGGAAGCAAAGCAATGAAGTCCCCGGGGAATGCCAAAATTAGATGTTGGGGACAGTGTGACACAGCACCCCTTCAGACTCGACTTGAAAGCATTCCTAAAAGTCAAAAACCAGCCTGCAACGATTTATATGCATTTCTTGTTTTGTCACTGGCTATCTTTTTGTTGTTATTTCTGTTTGTTCGGTTGGTTTTGTCTTCCTCTGTTGTTTTGTTTGGCTTTGCCTTGTTTTTGTTCTTATTAATGTCTCTGCATGTCGATCTAGATAGAAGACTGGATAAACAATTCAGAGAAGGAAAAACAGGACCAGTGGTCCCGGGGGGACATGGGAGAAGGAGAGGTGGGAGAATAGAAGGTGGGGGTGAGGGGATCAACCAACCCAAGGTCAAGTTAACAACAAATGAACTAAAATCGTTGGAGAGAAAGCATAGGATGCCTAGTGGGGATTAATCGAGGGCAAAGTCAGAGCGAGGAATTACTGAAACTCAAATTAAGACTGAACATGTTAGTGGGACAAGAGGAAAGTAAAAGGAAATGGAGGAAAAATTAGAAAGCAAAGGGCATTTACAGAGGTCTAAATATAGGCATATACCTATGTAAATATATTTATATGTAATGGCAGGGAAATAGATATGTTAGGTATTAAGGTTGAAGATGGAAACTGGACCTCAACTCAAATACTCCCCAAATGTAAGAACACTTTGTTCTAAAACCCTGCATTCTGTGATGCTCACTTTCCCAACACGATGGCGGTCGACAAATTGGGTGCATAAGCAAATGTGGTGAAGAAAGCTGATGGTTCATTGCTATCAAAAGATATAGTGGCTCTGGTCTTACTGGCTTGAAGATAAACAAACAGACATGTAGTTGAGAAGCAAAAATGGAAGAAGCACACCAGTCTGTGTGATCATGAAGTGTCCATGTGATCATGTATCAGGCATCAAAGACCCAGAACAAAAAAAATTTTTTTTAATCATATCCATGTGAATGAAGAAGTGTGTGCAGTGGAGACCCAAAGCCCATCTATAGACAATTGGAAATCCCCTTACATATGGGTCACAAGAAAGAGAAGAGTCAGTCAGAGTGTACTACAGCACCAATGAAACAGACAACTTTCCTCTAGTTCTTTAATGCTTCTCCCCCCACTATCATGACCTCAATTCTACCTTACAAATCTGACTAGACCAGAGCACGTACACTTCTACAGCTAAGATCTCACAACAAAAGGAATCCAGGACAGATAAAACCCTCAGGGCCAATAATGAGAATAGAGATACCAAGAGGATAATGGGAAGATGGGAGTAGAAAGGGGGCATCAATCACAAGGACTGACATATACCTCCCTCCCAGTGGGACAAACAATGGAAAAATGGGTGAAGGGAGACAGTGGAAAATGTAAAATAAAAATTTATAATTTATCAAGGTTCATGAAGGAAGAAGAGTGGGAGAGGGAGGGGGGAAATGAGGAGCTGATATCAAGGGCTCAGGTAGAAAGCAAACACTTCCAACATGATGATGGCAGCATATGTACAAATGAGCTTGACAATGGACGAATGCATGGATGGTGATATGAGCCATAAGAGCCCCCAATAAAAGTATTTAATAAAAAAGAAAGCATTAGTATTGTAAAGCATAATACCTAGATTTGGAGAACAAAATCAACTCCTTAACCATGGGAGACTTCCTCTATTTTTAGGAAGATGCCCTGGAAACGTCCTGATGTGTTATGCAAATTCACGAACAGCATTGGCTTCTCTGGGAGATGTAGAGATCTTCAGCATTTAAAGAACATCTAAGTGTAACTTGATACCTTAAAATTCTTGGTGTGCAAAAGATTTGTGAAGGGAAGGCAAGCTTGATTAAGGCAAGACAAACCTGCAGGGAAGGAGCAAAACTCAGGAGCCACTGTCATATTCAGCTCTAGTGGACAATTAGGGAAGGTCTAGAAGGTGATGATGAGGGTTTTGCTTTTAGCATATGAATTTCCTTTCCAAAAGATAATTTAAAACAGAATTAGACAAGGGAAGCTTGTGTCAGATTAAATATATATTTCTACGGGGAATATTTAACTGCATCAAGAAAATAATAAGCACCACACAGAGGGGTGGGGAGGAGGTGGGCACATTTCAAGGAAGTGTCTCTAACTGTAGGTTGACATTTCCATTAAGTCAATTCTTTCTCATAACAACCCTATAGGATAGAATAGGACTGCCCTTCTAGGCTTCTGCGTCTGTAAACCTTCATGGGTGTGGAGAGCATTCTTTCCCCTGCACAGCCATTGGAGATTTAAAATGATTGACCTTGCATTTAGCAGCCCATCGCATAATGAACTCCACACGCAGTGCTCTCCAAGATATCTAGAACATCCTTAGCTACTCTTAGAGTGACTCTCTTAGAAGTCATTCAACATTACTTATGACTATATAGGCAAAAGGTATGCAAATAGACATCTCCCCTGCTGACGAAAACCATCCAAGTCCCAACTCTGAAGTTCTTGGAGAGGTGCTCCAACTCTGGAATTCCCAGGTGCCAACATTCAGGACTGAACACATCAAGTCACCATGGAATCTGTATTGAGCTCAATTTTCCTTTTTGGAATTTCAAATGGTGCTTTGATGCAGATAAAGTGTGTATGAGGGGGCGTGAGTGAGAGGCAGTGAATATGTTATGATTTTCATCATCAGGATGTCGGTGTGTTTACAGGTGTCCAGTGTGAGGTGGAGCTATGGAATCTGAGGGAGACTTTAGGCAGCCTGAGGCTTCTCTGAGACTCTCCCCTGCTGTCTCTGCATTCACTGTCTGTGTGTATAATACACAGAGGGTCTGCCTAGGCCCAGAGAATGGGCGGAAGTGGGTTTCATACATTAATAGTGTTGGTAGGAAAAGCCACATAGATTCTCTGAAGGGCCAATTTACCATCTCCAGAGACAATAGTAAGATATACTATAACTTCAAATGGACAATCTGAAATTCGAGGACATAGCTCTGTAATTCTGTGCAAAAGACTCAACAGTGTGGTAGTTATATAATCTGGTGTAAATTTGGGACTTGAGAGGATAAAGAGGGAAGGGTTGGAGTCTGTCAATTGGATCATAGCCAATGACGCCTATGTGTGGGCATCTCGATCTCCTGAGAATTCTGGGAAATCCCATATTCCATCTTTGAGGGGAAGACACTCTTTCTAATCCCTGGGAGACACCCTACTGACAAGGGTGACCCCCTGTGAGACATCCCTGAGTAGAAGCCATGTGGATCTACCTCATGAAGCCCTGGGTGCTGGAGAATCCATGTAGAGCCCCCGTCAGCACTGAGAAACTTACAATGCCACTCGATCCAAAGACTTTCTGCCCACTTTCCTGTGATCATCTTGCATTCTGGATCATTGCATGTACTTCATAAGTCTGAAGAGGAATTTATACATTGGTATCCGACATATGTGCAAATTATGGACTTATGGGCTTGGACCTAACTGGGGTTGAGATGCTTTCTTAATGTACAATTGCCCTTTATATTAAATCTCTTATACACAATATGCGTGTGTCTATGGATTTGTTTCTCTAATCTACCCAGACCAACGCATACAGTTAGGGGAAGTCAGAGTTAACCAAGACATGAATGTACTCTAGTGGAAGAGGTTAGGCTGCAGGGGCCCTCAGGACCCAGAGCACAGGTCTCAGACCGAGGAGCAGGTGCAGATGGAGCTTCACCACTGGCTTCCTGTTGTGTCTGGGGATTCTTCTCCTTCTCGGTATCCCTCAGGGAATCAGTGCATCTCCTCACATCTTTCTCAAACACTCACCCAATCTCCCTGTGACGATAGGATGATTTTGAACTTAGTTTCTGTTTCGTTTTCCCCTTGAATCGCGCCACATTTCCCATATAATTGGTAATTCCTACATCTAGGATGAATTCTGTTCACATCATCTGCTTCATCAAGCTCTTTATGCCTTGCATTCAATACCCCTCCTGTATTCCCTCCTTCCCTGGGACAACAGTCCCTGCTGTGCAAAGGATCTCACTTTATTAGCTTGTGTGTATATATATTTTTCCAGACAACATATTACAAGAACTTATCACCAGTAGCCCAATCCTATATCAAGTCGCCTGTCTCCATTCATCCAATCGGAGACTTTCTTCTCTGAGTTCATTCATTTTATTAATTCACAGCTCCTGTCTGCCCTTGTCCACCACAGACTGATTTTAGAGTCCGTTTTTTTTTTCTCCAAAGGCTGTTTGTTTAATTCAGTAGTTGTGAATATTGATACAAGAGTGGGAAAAGGGAGACAAGACACATTTTATGCTTAGTCTCAAGGTACCTCCACAGAACTCACCTCCCTTCGTGCCCTATGTCCCCTTGTGCATGGGCTATACACGTCCTATTCTGCACAGGGCACCCACAGGTTCCCTTCAAGTTCTGTGGGTGGCTATGCCTCCACATATTATTGAGAGCAGAATATCCTTCTCTAGAGACATGACCAGGAACTGATTTTCCCTCAATTAGCAGTGTGACTGCTGTAGTTACGATCGTGTATTTCTGAGTCGGACACACAGAGGGAAAGGTTGTGGGAACCCAGACACAAACACCAATACAGGGATATGGCTGGGCTCAGGGGTCACTGAAAGCCCACAGATAAAAGGGGCCCTCAGGGGAGAAATGTAGAGGAGCCTAAGAAGGATTAGTTAAATTAGGTACCTATTTCCTCTACCTGCAGAGAAAATGTCCCTACCACAGACCTCCACATTCTTGTAGCTCAGTGTATGTTCTTGTATGCACTTTATTTTTTGTGTGTGCTTTTGTGTGTGTTTTGTGTGTGCTAGCACATTGCCTTAAGATGTTATACAATGTGACAGAACTTGTAGTCTGTTCTGCATTTATTTTATTATTATAATTCTAGTATATTTTAGTGTGTCTTTGTGGTTTTTCTTAAGTAAATGCATGTGTATTTATTAATCTGAGGGTATTATATGAAGATTTGTTAGTTGTAGTAGATGTGCTAATTTGTTCACAATATGCATGTGTATGTTAATATGACTGTTAGAATACAAATGTCATTTTGTGAGTTTCCTGCTAGTGTGTGTTCACTCCAACTCATCTGGGCTCTTCATCAAACTTTATGAGCTCGCATCTCCTTGAATAATCTACTGAGTGTTAAGAAATGACTTAGGCTGGGGGAATCCATTAGAGGCCCATAGTAATATGCACAGCATAGTGTGCTAATCAGTGAAACTTCTTTTTGAAGTGGACAATAAGAGACAGAGGGACATGAACAGCAAATCCTAGAGGTGAGCTGGTCAATGCAGAGACAGCCTTAACTAGGAAACAGGCCAAGGGGGATGCTTATTTTCTCCTCTCTGCAGCTCTTGTGTTTACAGATGGCAATGATAAAGCCTTTGTAAAAGGATGCATGCTATACTCAAAGAATGCCTAGTTGTAGGTAAATGGGTAATGCCAAGAGCCAAGGTGACGGCTGAAGCTTGAAGGTAAATGAGATGGATCAAGGAAAGAGATAACTTATCTTCCGTCATCTTTGCCCAGAGCATGAGGTTCAAGCTCTCTAAATAATGTTCAACTGATGACAAACAACACAAACTGTTGGAAAGGGCTTATTCACTTGTATTCTAGGATGTCCCATCCATAGACTTGGGCTTCTAGGAAGAGGGTGGATAGCTAGTGTGTGGGCATGAGCTTGTAAAACATGCTCCACCAGGAGGCTGAAGGGGTAGGAAGACAAAATGAGTGTGGAGGGAAGAGGCTGTGCTGCGATCAAGTGGGGAGGCATTAGCCTGAGTGGCTACTTGGATATCATTACCTTTGGCCTTTTGCAAGCACCAGTGAGTTTCTAAGGCAAGGAGGTGTGAAGTGGCAGTTATCTGACAGAGGTGTAGGTTAGTGCCCCTATAAAACTAATCTGCAAATCAGCCTACTAGAGAAATACACATTTCATAAAATTTCTCCTACCCACTCATCATGCATATGTGGAATATAAGGCTCACCATTCCCCTATGTTATAAGTCCAGGTTCCAATTTCAGAGCTCTGGGGCAGGCAGGTTGAAGAACAAGGTTGGATTCTAGGACCCTTGTTGAAGGCCATAAAGACTCAGCCTTGAAACGGCTGAGAAGTCTCAAGACCTATGTGTCACTGTTTGCTGATTTCTTCTGTGAGTTTACATTTAGAACAGACTGTTAAGAACAAGAACGTGTGCAAGCTCTGGGAAAATAGGTCACAAGAGTTGCTATGTGTACCAAATATGCTTGCTTAACAATGAGATAATTAACCCCAGGTTGTTTCTGCATGGTTAAAAGGAGTATGAAAAATAAACGCGAGGCTTCAGTATTCACTATTGCCCTCCCAATAAATTCTGTCTCACTCCCTCTTTCAGGACTGTTCAACTCATTGGCTGGCTTGGACAAGAGTGGCGCCCAAACCAGGGACACTGAAAACGGGGGACAAAGTGAAGGACACCGTGGATTACAAAGGTGTACACAAAGAGATTGGTGGTGACGTGAGTAGCTATTGGGAGAAAAATGGGGCAAGGAAATAGCAAACAGATTTTTGTAAATATTTTTCAAGATATGTTAAAAGCTAGAGGAGAAAAAGTAAGCTACCAAAGAATAGAGAAGTTTTTAGATTTTGTGGTTAAGGTATGTCCTTGGTTTCCTGAGGAAGGGACTGTAAATATTGAAACTTGGCAAAAAGTAGGGAAATGGTTAAAAGATCACTACACCACTAATGGACATAGAAGGTTCCCATAGACACGTTTAGCTTATGGGATTTAGTTAGGGATAGCCTGTACCACAGGCATGAGGGACTCCAGCCTGAACATCCAATTTGCATGCTCAAACAAAAGTGAAAGTAAACTTCCTTCTGCGCCTCTGCCTCCTCCTCAACCACTGAAGTCACTGAAAAGTTAACTGGAGGGCTTTGAAAGCAAGGATGAGGAACCCCTTGACCCAGGCGATGTGGAGCCCTTAGAGGACAAGGTGGCACATTATCATGATGAGGATTTGGGTATTTTCGCTGCCTCCGAGGCACTTCAACCTGAGAATCAAAACCTGGTGCAAGATACTCAGAAGTCCTGCCCAGATTAAACAAAGGTGGTAGGAAGCTTATGCATCATTAGCAGCAAAGATGAGGGAAATGCAAGTCAAGTTAATAGAAAAGCACTCTGAGATAGAGTCCCATGAATGGGTGCCAAAACTTAATGGGGCCAAGGTATTTCAGAGGCTTCAGAGTGCATTCAGTGAAAGGAATCCTTTTCTAGAAGACTTGCCAGTTGCAGCACTGGTTGTGACTGGGGCTCCAGGAAAGGATCTATGCTTAGTGCTGCCGCACATGCAGCAAAACAAGGAGAGGCTATAGGGGAGTTCAGTATGCAGTTCCCTGTAACTGAGTGACAGGATGCCCAGGGTAACCTGATGAGAGCTCATACTCCTATTCCTTTCAAACAGCTAAAAGAATTCAAGGTTGCTTGTGACCAATATGTCCCGAGTACCCTTTTACTCAATCTTTATTAGATACACTTTCCATCGCGGTACTTGCCCTCACAGAATGGAAACAATTGGCTTTTGAAAATGCCAGGCAGTGCTGAGACCTTTTAGAAAAAAGGGCAACATGTCCAAATATATCAGACTATGCTCGGACATTGGACCTTTCTTTACTCAGGGGCTTGCGACAGCAGCTGCTTTGTAAGGAAAAACAGTAAAGGAGGGTTAATAATACTATGGAACTTATGGGAGCCTTGCAGGCTGGGCTCCCTTCCCCCTCTGCTATTCCAGCCAATACATATGAGATCATTTTAGATTTAAAAGATTGTTTTTATACCATGCCCTTGGATCCAAATGATTGTAAAAGATTTGCCTTTAGCGTCCCTTCCACCAACTTCAAAGAGCCTATGAAGAGATCTCATTGGCTTGTTTTGCCTCAAGGGTTGGCCCCGAACTGGTATTAATATGGGGACGAGGGCATGTTTGTGTTTTTACGCAGGATGCTGATGGAGCACGGTGGCTGCCTGAAGAGTTGGTGCGGTTTGCAAACCATGCGGATGGTAATTTGCCTCGGTGTGTTTCTGAGGACATTGCTCAGTGAGCAGTATAGGCTTCTGTTCCTGATTTACCCTTCTTACATCCTCCTGTCTGGGAAGGTCCGGAAATCAAGGTGTGAGTTAATGACTCATGCCCTCCCTGTACAAAGTGAAGGAAATGTAATCTCACCCACTCCGCAGTCTTTTTCCCCTTGTGGACTAGAGACTCAAAAGAATAAAAGCATATTGTAGAGATTGTGTCTCACGGACAAGCCCATCAGGTATAATATCTCAAAGGAATTATATATCATAGCTTGGTCTCGCAACCAGGACAATACTAAAAAAAAACACTGCTGAATGGGAAAGGGGGCTGTCTGTAGGACTTTGGTGGTCAGACTCGGGTTTTCCACAAATTCAATGGTGGAAAATAGGGGCTGCTTTAGTGGACACGAAGCTTATGGGCCCTTCCTCCAGACCGCAGGGAAACGTTACTGCCTGCGTACCATCGCCTTATGTACTTTTGGCAGGGAATATTACTATAGATCATGATGATTCTAAGTTTAACATGTCTTGTAATAATTGTAATTTGTCTACTTTTATTACCTGGTCCCCTGAAGATATTATCATCGCCATTTTGTATCAATCTTCTTTTATTGTGCTACCAGTGAATATTACTGGGGCTTGGTGTTCAGAAAGAGGGTTACAGGTATTAGAAGAGATTGAAAAGCATTAACCAGACCCATGTGCTTTGTAGGTTTGCTTATAGCAAGTATTTTACATATACTAAGTTTAGGTGCTACTGCTACTACTGCAGCAATTGTACTTTCACAAATCATACAAACTGCCCACTGTGTAAATGAATTATCCAAAAATGTGACTACTGTGTTGGGAACTCAAGAAGATATAGACAGGAAGTTAGAACAAAAAGTAAATGCTCTTTATGAAATGGTCATGTATTTAGAAGATGAGGTGGAAGGGCTTAAGGCCAGGTCTAGTCTACAGTGCCATGCTGTACGTACATGGATCTGTGTTACACCTAAATAGTACAATAACAGTCAGTATAGCTGGATTAAAGTGAAGAACCATCTTCAAGGTACATAGCACAATACTAATGAGTCTTTAGATTTATTACAACTCCATCAAAAAATATTAGCCATAAAATATGCTAAGTCTCTTGATTTTGATGCCGCTAAACTTGCTGAGGATTGACTCCAGCACTTTTGAGTTGCTTTCCCTTCATTAGGAAATCTCAGAGGCCTACCTCACATGCTTATGTCTCTAGTCAGAGCGGGAGTGTGTGTATTGTTGATCTCATGCATACTCCCTATGATACTGCACAGGGTTATGGTTGAATTATTGGACTTAAGAACAAAGCTTCATGAAGTATACCTGTGCACTTTGCCCCCTCCCCAAACAGGGGTGTAAGACGGAGGCTGGTTAGTCAGAGATGCGTAAGATGGAGTCTGAGTTTCCCAAACTAACACGGGTCATAGTCACCAACAGGACTGTGACTGATGACAGGTAAGGGTGATTTGAGGACTCCACAACCTAAGACAGGCACAGTCAGTTGCCGACATTTTGAGTAAAGACACCTTCAGTAAATAGAAAAGGGGGAGATGTTGAAGGCCATTAAGACTCAGCCTTGAAAGGACAGAATTCTCATGACCTATGTATCATTGTGTGATTTCTTCTGCGACTTTATGTTTAGAATAGACACTTAAAAACAAGAACAAGGAAGTATGCAAATGTATCAAATGTAGTTGCTTAACAATGAGATAATTAACCCCGGTTGTATCTGCATGGATAAAAAAATATGTAAAATAAACTCCAGGCTTCAGTATTCCCTGTTGCCCTCCCAATACTTTTTGTCTCTCCTTTTTCCTTAATCATCACTCCCCCTTTCAGGACTGTTTGACTAGTCGGCTGGCTCTGACAGCCTCTCATTTATCAAAATTCTTAATCTAAAGCTTGAGTAAATTTTAACTCCTTCCAGAAAATTGGTTAGCTTATGGAAAAAAGACCAAACAAAAACCCTGAATACTGAAAATAATAGTCAAGAGATCAATAGTTACACTGTATTAGCTAAATCTGCTGAACTATGCCTCTTTAGAGTATTGAAAGGAAAAGATATTACCTCGAGGACTCGGTTCACCTGACCAAAACATGCTATTGTCAATTGATTTCATGTGCATTTGAAAGATGGACAAAGGAAGGCTGAGGAACAATGAATGCATTAGAATTGTGGTTCTGGTCAAGAATATCTCACTTACCATGGACAGGCAAAGGACAAACAAGTCTGTCTTGGAAGAAGTAATGACAGAGTGCTACTTAGAGGTAAGGATGGTGAGAGTTCATATTATATACTTTGGACATATTATCAGAAAACATCATTCCTTGAAAAGGATATTCTGTTTGCAAAAGACGAAGGGCAGTGAAAAACATGAATCCCTCTACTAAATGGATTAACAAAGTGACTGCGACAATTTGTTCACCCTCACATCACGGCCCACCAAACCCCAAGCATGATATTCTTGCTCAAATTGGCCAATGCACAGAGAGGACCATAGGCCCAGCCACACCATAAGACACAACATCCCTCAATGACCCATAACACTATGAGGGACAACACTAGTGGCACAGTGTGGGAAATGTGCTCGATCTGACTCCACCACACTGGGGCAAAATGCTAAGGGCATGCAACAGAGCAGCAAGGGGAGCAAAGCAATGAAGTGCCCGGGAAATTAAAAAATAGAGTGTGTGGCCAAGGCATGGTACCACATCAAACTCAACCGATAGTAAAATACTCTTAATGGTCAAAAAACAAACCTGGGACGATTTCTAGTCTTTTCTCTTTTTCTCCAATAGTTGTTTTTTGTTTGTTTTGCTCTGTCTTGTGTTTGTGCTTACTATTGTCTTTGCATGTCTATCTAGATAAGATAGGCAAGATAAACACACCAGAGGAGAAAACAATGGGGCTGATGGTTCTGGGGGGGGATACAGGAGACTGGGAAGCGGGGGGGGGGGGGGAAGGAAGTGGTTGTTAACCTGGGGTCAAGGACACAAGTAATCTAAAATCCTAAAATCGATGTCGAAGATACTCTGGGATGCCTGGTAGGGCGTGATCAAGGGCAATGTAATGAGAGGAATTACTGAAAACTGAAGAATGCCAAACATGATAGTGGGACAAGAGGAAAGTAAAAGGAAATAGAGGAAAGTACTAGGAGACAAAGGGCATTTATAAATTTCTAAATACAGTCATTTGCATATTTAAATATATATGATGAAATGGAAATAAATCTATGTACATATATTTAAATGTTAAGTATTAAGGTAGCAGACGGACATTGGACCTCTATTCCAGTACTCCCTCAATGAAAGGAGACTTTGCTCTAATAACCTGGCATTCTGTGATGCTCAGCTTCCTGACACAATCAATTAAGACAAAATGGTGCAGAAAGTTGATGCTGTCTGCCTATCAAAATAATAGCATCTGGGGTCCCAAAGGTCATCTAGCTGAGAAGCAACAAACTCCACATGGAAGAAGCACACAAACCCGTGTGATCATGAGGTATCAATAGGATAAGGGATCAGGCATCAGAGACACAAAACAAAAAATCCTATCAATGTCAAAGAGGGGGAGTATGGAATGAGACATACAGTCCATCTGTAGGCAAGTGGACACCCCCTTACAGAAGGGTATTTTATAAACTAAACCAGGACACTTGTAAATATATATACATATATATGTATATATATTTATGTGCTGTATACATCTATTATATATATTATATATAATCATGATATATAAAATCATTCTATATAATATATATAATCATTATATATTATTATGTATTATATATAATGGATAGACATATAAAGCACAAAAGAATATAGCAGCTAATTAGTCCACACAGCTGTACAAAGTGCTCAGTTCATCTCACTTCCATGAAACATTTAATATACTGGAAATCCTTCAACTCATGAGAGCCCCTGGGTCCAAGGTCAAGGAAGCAGACAGGTGAGTCTTATGTAGGGCAATGCAGGCAGTGTGGACACAGGAAGCAAACAGAAGGTCAGGTCATCAACAGTCAGCAAGACAATAGGATCCAATAGTCCCAAGCTCAAGTGATGTATAAACCAGCAACATGATGAACCACTTCTCGAAGGAATCTCAAGTTCTAGCGACATGATCCACAGGTTGGCAGTCCCACTGTTAGTGTAGCTCACAAGTTGGGGCAGAGAACTAGCAGGCACACCCTGATCTGATCAGAAGGGAGCAAGAGAGAGAGAGAGAGAGAGAGAGAGAGAGAGGCAGGATTTGCCTAGCCATTTATCTATTTGCCCTCCAATCAAACTGCAACATTATTAATACAATGTTCCTATTGCCCAAGTTGGCACAATAAACCAACCTATCAGAAAAGGTGAAAGGATGAGAAGAGCCAGTTAGGGTGCAGTATAGCACCAATGAAACATACAACTTTTCTCTACATCTTTAGTGCTCCCTCCCCCCCCACCCCCCCCTCCCCGCCCCACTATCATGAACCCAAACCTACCATACAATTCTGGCTAGACTAGAGAAAGCACATGGTTACCGATAAGAGCTAGAAACACAGGGAATCAAGGGCAGATAAAACCCAGCAGGACCGATAATCAGAGTAGCAATACCAGGGGGGTAAGTAGTAGGTGGGGGGTGAAGGAGGAAATAAACACAATGATCTACATATAACTCCTTCTCAGGAATGGACAACAGAAAAGGGGTGGAAGGGAGACATCGGTCAATATAAGACACGAAAAAGCAATAAAAACATAAATTATCATGGCTTCATGAGGGAGGAAAAAAACGAGGAGCTGATACCAAGGGCTCAAGTATAAAGAAAAATTTTTAAAAACAATTGATAGCAACATATGTACAAATGTGCTTAACACAATGGATGTATGCATGGATTGTAATACAAGCTGTATAAGCCCCTAATAAAATGAGTTAAAATAAATAAATTAATTAAATTTTAAAAAACATACATTCATCCTCAATTGTGAGGATGGCACAGGAGAGTGCAGTGCTTTGTTGTTGTGCAATGGGTCCCTGTGAAATCGAATTGACTCAATGACAGCTGACATAACAGTCTCAGAATCCACAAATATGCATCCAGCACAAACACAAAGACATTAGTGTGTGTTTACATAAGGTATTATTTCTCTCATTAAAAAAGGGAAGAGGTTTCTTCAGTTAATAAAATTGGAACAAACAAGGTGACAACGAAATCACTGAGGCATTCCTACCCCTCATTAATCCATTCTTTTGGTGAGCTGAAGGCAGTTCTCTAAGGGCCTCACAGCATGCCAGATGGCAGAGTATTTTCACAAACATGAGCTCTAGTCTAAGGGCAGCACAGTCACTAAGTTTTTTTTTGTTTTTTTTTTTACAAACCCTTGTGTGGAGGGCTGACTTTCAATAGATCGCAGCGAGGGAGCTGCTCTGCTATGTACAAAACCCCGACCCAGAAGCAGGTCGTCTACGAATGGTTTAGCACCAGGCTCCCCACGAACGTGCGGTGCGTGACGGGCGAGGGGGCGGCCGCCTTTCCGGCCGCGACCCGTTTCCCGGGACGTGGGGCACTCTGTACCAGACCCCGGTTCCGAAGCACAGCGGGGGCAAGCGCGTGGCCCGCCGAGGCGGATGCGCTCGTGGCCCGCCTGCCGGCGGGGACGGCAGAGCACCAGCTATCCGAGGCCAACCGAGGCTCCGCGGCGCTGCCGTATCGTTCCTCCTGGGCGGGATTCTGACTTAGAGGCGTTCAGTCATAATCCCACAGATGGTAGCTTCGCCCCATTGGCTCCCCAGCCAAGCACATACACCAAAGTCACTAAGTTTTGAGTAGCTATTTATCTTTCAAGGAAACTGTGAATCATGTAGTCCTGTACACTGAGGGTTCAGCTGGAAGATCAGAGATCTAGCAGAGCAAGAGACTGACAATAGTTAACTCACTGGATTTCAGTATGTTTAGAAGGTCTATAATCAATTGAATCAAAATAAAATGTCATGAGAAACTTCCAGCCTAACTGTATGATACATGAAAACTAAAAATTTTGGCAGAGTATTCACAAAAGATGAATAAACACTTTTTTTTTACTGTTTTGTTGTTTAAGTTCAACTTATTGGGTTCCAACATAACAATAGTTTTGAGAGAGTACTTAGTAACACCATCTCTGAGACCAGAAGTAACCTGAGACCAATGTCAGATAATGATACTTTAAGAAAACTGTAGACCAGTGTTGATAAGGGATCTGAATGAAAAAGTTACATTAAAAGCAGGAAACTGAGACAGATAATATATTAAAATAAGTATGTATCATGATTAATTCTAATTCATCCCAGAACTGAATTAACACAAGAAAATAAACACTCAGATATGTCTACTGATGGGGGGGAAAGTCAATTATCTAAATAGACACAGAATACATACTAAACAAAGTCAAAAGCTTTTCACGTTAAAAACAACTACAAATCTAACATGAAATAGGTCAAATCCAATATGCTAATACACATTCATGAAAAAAACTGCAAATTTCACATGTAGAAGAGGAAAAAATTCACACTACCTCAGAATCAGCATAAACATACGTGTCCATTTCCACCACTCATATTAAAAATTGTACTAGCTAGATTAATCAGAAAAAAAGAATTAATAAAAGGAAGAAAAACTTCCAGAAACAAATGAAAATTCCTTCTTCATCATAAATTGATGATTTCATATAAAAAGATGCCAAATAGGTGATAAATGCTATAGCTAGTAAATGTAAAAAAGTTGTAGGCTACATTTCAACACTCAAAAATAATTTGGTACTTAAATCCCTAGTGATTAACTGCTAATCTCCAACTCCCAAACTATTAACTCTTATATATTAAGATGCTGACTATCTTTCCAACCCACCGATACCCTCCTAAAACACAAGAGGAGGAGGAGGTGATGCTGTTTGCTAGCGAATAGTGAGCTGGCCAGCCCGGCTGCAGGGCTAAAATGGGCACAAACAGGAATAGCGGATTTATATACGCACTTGGCAGGTAGCACACATATTTCCGAACAAGACTACTGGTCGACCTCCTTAGTGGTGATCCAAAAGGATACTACAAAAACGTGTGCATGGTACACACACATGCACATATGTACACACAAAAATCATGTAAGTAAAATAATAGAATTGAAAATAGACATTTTGTGAAACATTTTGAAACAATGATAAGATCTAAGAAACTAAAATGGAATCCAACTCAACTATTTAAAAGTTTGTGAGAACAGGAGGGAGAGCCTGGGGACCCCAGGGTTGGAGAGCGCCGACAGTGGGCCAGGGATCCAACTGGCATGCTGACACACAGTGCACAATGTGAGCATCTCCAACGTGTTTTCCTAATAGGATCTACCAGTCGACCACCTACGTAGTGTCTAGAAAAACAATTAAGTCCCCACTCAGTGGCTGGTATACCCACCTTGTCGGGAAGGGGGCAGCCTGGGAATCCAGATTAGGGGCCATCAGGGTGTGTGGAAGCTGCTCCAATCTCTCTCTTTCTCCTCCTTCCGCTCCTCTGTCCTCCCTCCTCTCTCCTCTAACCCAGCCCTTCTCTCTCCACCCCCATCTTACAGGGGAGATCAGATCAAATCATTCCAACATTGAAGGATTAAAAAGTGACATCACTATGAACACTTAGCCACCACAAGCCAGTTATCCCTGTGGTAACTTTTCCAGCAATTCCTGCTGAAAACCCAAAAGGTCAGAGGAATCTGGAGGTCCTGCTTTCACAGTCTATATTCCTGAAAATCAAGATCCAGCAAGCTTTAGCCCTTCTGCTCCAGGGGAGGTTTCTGTCCTCCCTCAGCTCACCTTAAGACACCTACATTACCTTTGCCAGGTGTACTGTCCCAGTCAAACAACCCACTTGACCCTGATAAGTCCATGGAGACTCTAGCTAAGGCTCAGAGGGAGCACTGTAAGAAATGCCAGTGCAGCAGCAGAGGCTTACTCTTGTGTATGTGCACAAGGTGCTCCAGTAAGTCCCCTTGGACTTCAGCATCTCATTCAGGGCCATGGACATCGTGCACTCGTTGATCGACAACTGTGGGCTCATCGCCTACCAGGCATCTCAACTGGCACATTCCAAACTGCTCCACCATCAAAGCCTGGGACATCCTGGCAACTGTGCGCCTGCTGTTGCCCTGCAGGCAGGCTGGCCAGCTCTCGCTGCACTCTGGTAAAGTAAATTGTCCTTCAGCCTCACAACGTTCATAACCCAAGGGCCCATTTCAGGGTCACTTCCATTTTCATCCCCAAAATAGAAGTCAAGTACTTTAGCATTACTTTTTTTTTGTTTCTTTGTTTCAGTTTGTTTTTTTGATTCTTCTGTGCATAGTTTAGTTAGATTGCTTTTGTGATGGAGAACTTTCTTTTTTTCTTTAACACTTTTTGGGGCACTGAATCCACATATCCCACAAATTCCCACAATTCCATAGTTCAGCCATCTTAAGCACTGCAAAATCATTACCACAATCGATTTCATATTGTCTATTTTCCCACCATGATTCAATCGCCTTTAAAAAGGCTTATTAGTCACTTTCAGTTCTAGTGTTCAGTCCCCTCAATCCTTCATTCTTAGTCCCCAACTCCGCCAGCCACCCACCCCGACCCCACCCAGACATCCTTACAAACCATCGCATGTTATTTCATCTCCAGATATCCACTCCTTCTGTGTTTCACAAACTGAACCCAACAGAAGCAATAAAGAATACCAAGGAAAGGAAATGGGAATGGTTTAAAAAACCATAGTAATATATAGATAGAATTCTAAACAAGGGGTTAAGAAAAAAAAGGGCCGCGACCAATATTTTAAAGCCAGGGAAGACGTTTCTGTCACGAACTCAGCAAGAAATCTTGTGCCTAGAACAGACTCTGATCGGGTCCAGAGGGAGGTCAGCAGAACAAGACCCCGGGGCTCACCTTTGAGCTGAGGAGGTGCAAGGAGTCTCGGGGAGCAGGCATCGCTGTGTGGAAGGAAACAAGGGAGGGGGGTTAGGAAACTCACAAAGCAACAAATCTGGGAACCCGGACCCCAAAACCCCAGCCGTGATCCCCTTTCTCCAACAGGGACTCCCACCATGAACCCCACCCAATCCGAAAGCGGGGAAATAGGACTGGCCTTAGGGACACCCGCCCACCTCTCACCAAGAGAAGCACTGGCAGGGTTCCTGGGGGAGAGAAAGGGCGCTTGCACCCTAGTCAGCTGGACTAAAATAGCCTCCGCCCACATACATGTCCCGGAGCCCAGAGCCTCCCACCTGGGAGCGCCGGCAACAGGGTGCTCAGGCTGTGGGCGCTTCTCTGGCACCCCAAGCAGAGTACCGACAGTGGAATCCTTGCAGTGAGTTGCAGTTCAGAATAAGACACCGCCACTTCCGGCCCTGTCTGGGCGTGACCCGGGGTGGGAGGAGCTGGCGGGGTCAGAGAGGGGTAGGGGTCTGCCTTCACTTCCTCTCAAGGCAGCTCTTTCCCCGCCCATTTCTGCTGAGATGCCAGCACAGGCGCCTGGTGAGGGGGTGGGCGGGGCCTGGCCGGCTTGGGGCGGGGCTTGGGGAGGAGCCAGAGAGGAGAGAGGCGGCCCACGCCAAAGGGCCCACACCTGTGGCTGAAACTCCAGCGGCAAAGACTCAGATAACAATGGCTGAGGCACCAGTAATTTGGCCCTTTGCAGAGGGAGTGCATGGGTGACATGGTTGAGATAGAACCATGTACATTGGGTGTGGATGTGCATCCTCCTAACAAACTGGAAACACCCAACCCCCCAACTCTGCCAAAGTGTTAATGGGGCTGAAGCAAGAACTGAGGGTCCCTGCTTAACATATGAGTTCAAACAGTTACCGTACCATGGGCTCAGAAGATAAAGGGGGGCCTGGCCTCTATCACTTTCTGTTTATAAGGACAGGACTCCCTCATATGCAAATTATCTTTCAGGCACTAGGGTACAATTTCACCCTTGGGGTGGGAAAACTATCAGTTCTCTTCAGACAGGGCTGTGGGTCTCTTGGGAAACAGAGCTGTGGTCTAAAGATGCTATTGCTGTGTGTTCTGCTGTGCCTGGTGACAGTTCCCCAAGGTGAGAGATTCAGATATCCGACCTGGGTCTATGGAGATAGTTATGACTTCAAGTGACTGACATGGAATATTTTTTTTTAATTTGCAGGCGTCCTGTCCCAGGTGCAGCTTCAGGAGTCGGGTCCAGGATTGGTGAAGCCCTCCCAGAAGCTGTCCCTCACCTGCATTGTCTCTGGTTTCTCCATAACAAGCAGTGGTTACTGTTGGAGCTGGATCCGCCAGACCTCGGGGAAGGGGCTGCAGTGGATGGGGTGCATAGATTATGGTGGTAATACAGGTTATAACCCATCCTTCCAAAGCCGACTCTCCATCACCAGAGACACATTGAAGAATCATTTCTCCCGGCAGCTGAGCTCCGTGACCGCTGAGGACACGGCTACGTATTACTGTGCAAGGAGCACAGTGAGGGGAAGTCAGTGTGAGCCCAGACACAAACCTCCCCTGCAGGGAAGACACTGGGCAGCAGGGGGCGCAGAGAACCCAGCCTTAGACAGGCACAGATGGATGACAGGGAGGATTTCCTGTTGGAATTAGGGCTTTCTCACTTAACTCTTAGCCTCCTCTGGCACAGGTTTTCATTTTGCCATCTTTTTATCTATTTTACATTGGGATGCAAAGTTCAATGTCAGTAGTTTGAAATCACCAGCTCCTCCAAGCGAGAAAGATGAGGCTGTTTGCTACTCCAAAAGATTAACAGTGTCTGACACCCTACGGAGCAGTTCTACTCTGTCCTAGAATCACTGTGATTCGGGATTCAACGGCGCCAATGGCTTATAGTTATCGAATTTCTGAATTTGCATCTTGTTTTGTTTATTTATGTCCATTAATTTGTTTTCTGTGTATTCTGCATTGTGTTTAATCATACTTCATATTATTATCAGGAATTGTTCTATTTTTAAAAATTGTTCTATTTTTTCCATCATCCTGGTCTCCACAAAACTTCATATATCGTATTTTCATTTTAATTATATCATCCTTTTCTGTGACATCTTTTATATTATTTTAAAAATCTTTATTAACATGTTAATGGTTTTCCTTTTAAATATATTTTTCCTGATTGTGCTTCAATTTACAAGGTTCTTTTATAAAAATAACCTTATTCTCCCTTCAAGTTGAATTACACCCCTTCTTGTGTACTGCACACATATAACTGTTGATTTCTGTTAAACCAGTGTCGTAAGTCACTGACAAAAGCTCAGCTCACACACAGGCTCTGTGTGCAACAGTAGTTTGCTCACAGAGAAGAGACAGAGCCGGCTCACCATCAGAGTAGGCAGCAGTCCTCACAGCCAGTGGTTTCACTCTGTGGCCAGTGCAGGGAGGGAGGTTTGCAAGCATCCCTCCTTTGTGCTGCAGTTGAAGAACAGCAAACATAGAGAAATAAGGCTGTGCTGTGAGCTGAAATCTCCTTGAAGGCAGGGAGTAGGTGTTTTTTGTTGTTTCTTGCTGTATTCAATATCATGCATATGACAAGCAGTTTGCGTGTTCAGCATGAGCCACAGGGCGTGTTGCAGGACACCAGCTACTAAAGAGTGCTTTTGGATCCAGAATATCCTGAGAAAGGCAGTCAACTGACAAGATCCTCACATTGCAGTAGCCAGACTGACACATCCGAAGCACACCTAGGTCTGTTATGGATTCCGAGGAAGGGTTGCTGGCTGCACTTGGACTGCCTGCTTCCTCAATTTAAATTCTTATTGGAGTTTATCTCATGTATTTTGTCATTGGGGGATAGCATTCTTGAATTTCAGCGATATGTTTTTCTTTTTGATGGTAGATGAAAGCCAGAATTGATTAACATAAAGAGACAGCAAGTAGAATAAGGGTTTCTGGGACTACAGTGGAGTGGTGGTGGTGGTGGAATAAAGGGAGATGGTGCCACTAGTTGAGAAAGGAAGATGATGTTTTCAAGCTAATTGGGGTAGCAGTTGTATAATACTGCTTGATGCACTTGAACTACGGATGGATATGACAACTGCATTTGCTCCCAATAAAACAGTTTTGGAGGAAAAGTGAGACAATAAATAAAATATTAAATAAAGAATATTTATTCCATTGCTAACACTTTTTATAAATTCAAATTTCTGGCTTATATCATAATCTCTTTTCTGATTGAATATTTTAGCTAGTCTTTTGAAATGTTGTACCAGCAACACTCTCCATCAGTTTCTAATTGTGAGTAAAAAATGAAAACTATGTCATATTCTAAGTTATTTTTATCATATATGTGCTACAAAATAATATTTTCAACATTCTTCTCATACATAATTCAATGGAGAGGTACATAGTTTATTGTGCCAACCTGGCCGATAAACACTTATGGGGTCAATTGAAGGGCCGAGGGATAAATGGCTTGGTGAGCCTCGCCTTTCTAGTTCTAGGGTCACTTGTTTTCTGATGGTCAGACAAGGGTGCAGCTGCCTTAGACAGTTCCCTGCTTCATCTGGCAAGGCTCACTTCCTGCAAGAACATCCCTTAAGAGAAGCTGCATGGACCTACCCCCATGAAGCCCTGAGTGCTAGAACAGCTGAGGGGTGACCCTGCCTGTGCTGAGATGCTTACACATTCTCTTACTTGGCTTTCTTCCTGCCATCGGCCTCATTGTGCATGTTTTGTGAGATGGAAGAAGACTTTGTGGATTGGTGTTGGGCATATGGGCTAATGTTGGAGTTGTGGGCTTGGGTACCACTGAGTTAGGATGTTTTCTTGATGTGCACTTAACCTTTATATAAAACTCTCTTATACATATGAGTTTCTGTGGATCATTTATCTAATGTACCCAGACTAACACAAATGGCATTAGATTATTATTGTGTTCAACAATTACCAACAGCTGCAAAATTCCCTCCCAAACGCATCACAGAAACCCATAAAAAGAATTCTCACTTGACAATTTCTTCCTTAACATGGAATAAATAACTCTATAACTCTCTTGCTTGAATTACTTTGAATAGAAATCTGCTTTAAGTATGGTTCCTATTTCTGTGGACAGAATGAACCCTAACCTCTGTTTAATACTTTGATTGTCTTTCAGGCAAATGTCTTTCTTGATTGATATTTTATTGTGGTATATATCTCATAACAATATCTATATAAATATCTACATGAATCGATCTCACTTCATTTCACTGCAACCAATTCAGAGTGTTCGCAACTTGTATCATTCTCTATGGCCAAAGCTTTTCACGGTGAGTGAGAGTCAGTGTGAGTCCAGACAGAAAACCAGTCTCAGGGAGAAAGCAGACTTGCATGGATGCTAAGGACCCACCAGCTCTGGACCAAGAGAAGATAGAAGTGAAGACAGGAGTCTGGGTAAGGACTGCAGTGCCTGGTCAGCTAGAACTGCTGTGCTGACCACTATGGTAGCTCTACTGCCCATGGCAGGAAACCTGCAGAGACAACTCCAGGTAATACTCCTGACCAAGAGTCTGAAAGCTCAGTACCAGAAAAGAATGTTGCTGAGGTACCCACAGATGTGGAAGACAGTGTAAGTCCAGGAAACGCCTCTCGCTGTTAGCAGGCGCCTCTCAAAATACACTGAGCCCAATGCCCACCCTCGGTACTAACTCATGAGAGGATAAATGCACTTTTTCTTATTTCTGTGGTTTCTTTTAACCACACAATAACCATATTGTTAGGAAACCTTTTATTCCAACTCTAAATCTAGAAGATAGGGTTAAAGTATTTTTACTCCTTTCTAAATATTCTGAAATATCATAGGGCCAAGGAGCTTTATGGATGACATACTCTTGTTTCCCTATGTGTTCAGATGTATGGAAAGATTCAGGTAGGCCTGGTCTTGTTACCTAAATATCGTGAGGATGGAGATTGTCTTTAATTTCAATAGAACATCTGGGTATTTTGATGGAAATGACATAAAGCTACATTAAACATGAAATCTGCACAGATGTTGTATGATTGCTAGAGTGAAGACCTCAGGGAGAAGACTGTATTCTCCCATGGCTGTCAGGGTAGCCAGCGCCTCACAAATCATCCCAGGTCTGGTAGGCACAATTGTACAGTAATAATAATTAAAGATGATAGTAAACTCATAGAGAAATACAGGCGATAGAAGAAAGAGTAAAATGATGGAATCAGACAAATTTCATGTTAGCATGCTCACCGTAGCCCCGCTTGGTGATTCCCATAGAGATGGGAGACCTGAGGGCAGGAGAGTGAGGGGAAGGAGAACAAGGGGAGAGGGGACACGGAAGCGAGGACCACAGAGGAGAGCACCACGGGAGAGAGATTCTTTATTTCTAACCAAGATTTATATACCTTTGAGGGTGTGCAAGCCCCCTAATTTCAGGTAAAGACACACATCACAGGGAGGGGTCATACTATAGGTAATACAGTAATGAGAGGATGAAAATCTAGGGGTATACAGGCAATAGGAAGGGGAGGGATTGGGGTATACCTGTGGCAAGATGGATGGACCTCATTTCCCCACTTCCATCCTCCTCCCCCTCCCTCATAAATCCTTGGTAATATATAAATTATTTTGTCATATCTTACACGTCAAACATCTCACTTCCCCCACTTTTCTGTTGTCCGTCCCCCAGGGCAGAGATTTTATGTAGATCCTTGTAATCGATTCACCCTTTCTACCCCACCTTCCCTCCACCCTCCTGGTATTGCCACTCTCACCACTGGTCCTGAAGGGATCATCTGTCATGGATTCCCTGTGTTTCCAGCTCCTGTCTGTACCAGAGTACATGTTCTGGTCTAATTCTACCTTATAAATCCAGAGAGAGAGTTTTATATCAAACAGTCATTGTACATTAAGCAAACGTCCCAGCCCAGTGCACATCAAATCCATAAGTCTGGTATTAGCCCATATGTCTGATACCAATCTATAAATTCCTTTTCAGACCCATAAAACATGTGCAGTGATGCTGAATGCAGGATAATCACAGGCCAATGGGTGGAAAGTCTTGTGGATCCAGTGGCATTGTAAGCATCAGTGCTGGCTGCGATCTCTCTGAGGCTTCTTTGGCTTCAGAGGTCTGGTCGCATCCATTTGGCTTGCCTTCTGCAATGTCTCCCAAGGAGTAGCAGAGAGAGAGAGAGAGAGAGAGAGAGAGAGAGAGAGAGAGAGAGAGAGAGAGAGAGAGAGAGAAAGAGAGAGAGAGGTGTCTTCCACCTCCAAGGAGGAAGTACCAGATTTCTCAGAGTTCTCAGAAGGAGGCTATGCCCACATAAAAATCTCACTGACTATCTCCAGATTGGCAGCCTAAACTCCACGCCTACACTCCTAATCCTTAACTTGACACAAGATTAGGTGACTACCACAGGCTCCTAATCCATAACAAGCCCATTTATTTTTTCCCTGCATACCGACACCAATCCAATACCCAAAGCTTTACACAATGGGTGGAGATCTACTTCTAAAACATGAATATAGAAAAATCGCTTTTGCTTGAAGGCTCTCAAGGAAATGCTCACTGAAAACTCCATTCCTATTATCTCACCTCCCCCAAATTAGTCTTCTTCTGGGCTTTCAGTCACACCAAGATCTCTCCTGCCCCAAGGCCTTTACATGCACTGTCACCTCTTCCAAGCCCTGAAGTGCCAAGTTCAAAGTTCCAGTTAATCTCCCTGATCCTGAATTTTAAGAACTGTGTGTGTGGGAGGGAAGGGGTTGGGCTGTTTGTTGAACTGCTGGGTTTTGGAGCCATTTGTCATGCAACCTCATTTTGTCAATGACTGGTTAATTAATGCAGCATTCATTTGCCCTTCTTCCACTCACAGCACATGGCTTGTATCTTTGGGATCACTCTTCCACCATGCTCCATCTCCATGCTTCTGCTGGCATTGACCCAATCTGCCAGCTCCAGGCCTGGCTAGTCAGGGCATGACTTTCCTCTGTCCAAAGGGACTGGGTCAGACTCAGTATGAGACTCATGCTAGGTTAATGATATCTAACCCTAAAAAATGCCCCAGAAACAATTTCCTCATTGCCAATGAGTCCATTTTGAATCATAGAAGGTCCCTGTGGGGTTTCTCAGACTGTAAATATTTATGTGAGCAGAAAG
The DNA here is from genome assembly GCF_050624435.1 of Tenrec ecaudatus. NCBI lineage: Eukaryota > Metazoa > Chordata > Mammalia > Afrosoricida > Tenrecidae > Tenrec > Tenrec ecaudatus. Next base: position 177,299 of record NW_027459069.1, on the reverse strand, counting down.
TTCCATCTTTTTCCCTATGAGGTAGCTGGTAGGGTAGCACTGCCAACCTTGCAGTTAGCAATCCAATGCTTACCTGATAGTACCACCAATGATTAGAAAGGAAAAGAGCCTCTCTCTAATAGAATTCCTGAGCTTCTAGATAAAACTACAGCTGTCATCAGGAAGCCTGCGTGAAACTCAAAAGGAAACAGCTCTGAAAGGAAAATGTTCAAACTCTGATGGTATCAACTGAGTGCCAGAACCCAGCTATTCCTGATGCTCTGTCTCCAGACTTACAAATTCCATAAACCTACCCATTAATTCCTTCTCCTGCTCCTTCCCTTCTCACGCCCCAAGGTACTTTGACTTAGCTTTGAAGGCACTCACAACTTCACGGGTTCTGCCTTGCACAGGTGTCTGCTTGCTTCCAGTTCAGTCCTGACATTGTCCCTATCTTTAGCCATGTTAGGCTTGCGTCCTAGAGCTTTCCTTTGCTTGTCTCCCTATTGCTCTTGTCCTATGAAGTCTGTGGCTTTATCTTTAAGTCTAAGTCCTGCCCTTTCGCTTTCGTAGAAATCTGTCTCTGTATCTTGGCTCATGGCAGGTTGTGTCCTTCAAAGATGACTGTCCTAATGTTGCACATCGCACATTCTCTTGTTACAAGATGAGTTTGTGTTCATTTTTCCAGAAACAGGGCCTGCTTTCCCTCTTCCTTGCATCTTGGCAGGCCTTTGACTATGGCAGAAGTGTTGCTCTGTGACTTCCACCTGGTCGTATTGGGTTGTTCACCATTGGGACCCTGTCAGGATGTTGCAAGGAAGACCAAGCCAAATGAAAATGTCACATATAGGGTTCTTCTTGAGCTCCACCCAATAGAAGTATCAGTCGTGTGAGGGAGTGAGTCTTAAGAGAGCTGCAGCCTCTGTCCTTTGAGCTACCCCAGCTAATGCTTGATGAAGCCAAAACTAGTGTCCTCACTGAGCTCTGCCCAGATTGCAGATTTGTGAGCAAAATTGATATTATCATTACTTTAAGATGTTATTTGTGGGGATACTTTCTGTTAGCAGCAGATTATCAGAATACTGCCTAATCAGACTGCATTGCCAGTTTTACTCTCTCTCTCTCCATATATAGATATAGATATCCTCCACTCATCTGTCAGTTGGTTGTACTATAATGGTTTGTGTATTGTTTTGGTGCTGGAAGCTCTGTTCCCAGAATTTCAAATACCAGCAGGATTGCCCATGGTGGACAGGTTTCAGTGAAGCTTCTAGACTAAAACAGACAAGGAAGAGGGGCCTGCTAGTCCACTTCCAAAAATTACTGAAAGGAAACCTTATGGATCACAAGAGAACACTGACTGACTAATGTGTTTTGGACACATTATCAGTGGACAATTGCTAGAGGAAGACATCATATTTGATGAAATAGAGGGACATGGAAGATCCTTATTGAGGCAGATTGACCTAATCGCTGCAACAATGGACTTCAACATTCAGGAATGTGTGACAATGGTGCAAGATCAGACAGCACTCCATTCCATTTCATATAAGGTCTCCATGGATCACAGTAGACTTGATGGCACTCTCTATATGTTTGTCTTCAGTGACTTCCCAGAGGGCTGCTCTGCCTGGCAGCCTCTATTCTTCATTCTTCCAAATGGGGAGCACAACAGGTCCATAGTCACTGATATTCCCCTCAATCCCCAGGTCAAGTAAGGAGGCATGAAACTAACTATGTTGTTCTCTTTGCCTTGTCTCTCTTCCTTTTCCCCTCCTCCAACAGGGCTAGAGGGGGTAAATACTTACCTTGCAGTCTAGAAGAGAATTTCTTCCACACCAAAATCTTCTCCTTCCTCAAAAGGCACATACATGCTTTTTGCCTTGTTTTGAATTAAAATGGCAGATGGGATGGTAGGAAAGAAAATGAACTAGTCTAACAGAATGGCCAAACAGATTTACCTTCCACATAAGAATGCAAATAACTCCTCAATCTTGTTATAGAGTCATGATATGATGAGCTCCATCAAAGCAGAGTAGAACACCACGGAGGTCAGACCAGAAAGACCATATTGAGTTGATTTTGTATGAGAGATTCTAGTTGCTAATTATACTTTTCATAACAGACAGATGGCAGGTATAGAAGCCCAGACTTAAAATGTCTTTATCTAATTGCCTGCCTAAATATATATTTGCAATATGGTCCTCAAAGGGAATACTTTCTTTACCTTAAATTCCATTTCTTTTTCCCCTTTTTTATGTAATTTTATTGAAGTATCATTGATGTACAATAAACCATAGTGTGTTTTGCTCTTTGAGGTTTTTAAAAAGAATCATTTTATTGGGGGCTCCTACAACTCTTATCACAATCTATACATACATCCACTGCGTACATTTGTTGCCATCATCATTCTCAAAACATTTGCTTTCTACTTGAGCCCTTGGTAGTAGCTCCTCATTTCCCCTCCTTCCCCCTTCCCCTCCCTCATGGACCCTTGATAATTTATAAATTATTATTCTGTCCTATCTTACACTGTCCGACATCTACCTTCACCCACTTTTTTGTTGTCCCTCCCTCATGGAGGAGGTTATATGTAGATCCTTGTAATCAGATCCCTCTTTCTACCCCACCTTTCCTCCATCCTCCTGTTATTGCTACTCTCAGCACTGGTCCTGAAGGGGTCATCTGTCCTGGTTTCCCTGTGTTTCCAGTTCCTATATGGACCAGTGTATATTCTCTGGTCTAGCCAGTTTTGTAAGGTAGAATTGGGATCATGATAGTGGGCGCGGTAGCATTTAGGAATGAGAGGAAAGTTATATGTTTCATCGTTGCTACACTGCATCCTGACTGGCTCATCTCCTCCCAGCGACCCTTCTGTAAGGGGTTGTCCAGTTGCCTACAGATAGATCTTGGATCCCCTAACTGTACCCCCCCTCATTCACAATGATATGATTTTTTTGTTCTTTGATGCCTGATACCTGATCCCTTCTACATCTTGTGATCACACAGGCTGGTGTGCTTCTTTCATGTGCGCTTTATTGCTTCTGAGTTAGATGGCCACTTGTGAACCTTCTAGTCTTTAAAACCCTAGACTCTTTATCTTTTGATAGCTAGGCTCCATAAGCTTTCTTCACCACATTTGTTTATACACCCACTTTTTGTCTTGAGTGATTGTGTCGGGAAGGTGACCATCATGGAATACCAGTTCCTTAAATTCCATATCTATAGGCTTAAGTCTTACCCACAGGAAGCCTATTTTTATTTTATCCCTGGAACAAAATCTTGCAATAATTTTCTCTTTTTGGGCAAGTCCATCCTCAATCACTTATCCTTTAACATTTACAAGAATTTATCTGTAACCAACCCAATTTACATAGTCTCATTCATGCTATTTCCACAATAATTGCTAATAACCCTATTTTTTAGAATTGGCAGAAAGCATCAGCATCAATATCCCATTGCCACTGGGTTGATTTCAACTCAGTGGTACCCTATAGGACAGAATAGTATTGCCTCATAGGTTTCCAAGGCTGAAAAAAAATCTCTTTATTTTGAGTTGGGTGAAGGTTTACAGAATACATCTGTTTTCCATTTGACAGTTCACACATATTTTGCTTCATGATATTGACTGCAATCTGCTCAACGTAATATCACTTATCGCACTTCCTCCTTGTATTTCCTGTTTCCATTCCCCCTTCTTTCCTGACCCTTCTGAACTTGATCTTTGAATAAATTATATCCTTTTGATTCAAAGAGTTGATTAGTGTTACTTTTTACCTTATAGATCTACCTATTGTTTGGCTGAAGATTGAGCCAAGGGAGTGAGTTCAGTTCCAGATCTGAAGGTGCCTAAGGACAACAGCCTTGTGGGTTCCAAGAATCTCTCTCTGAGCAATACCACTGAACATTTAAAATAAGTTTAAACTTTGTTGCACATATTTCTCCTATTCTATCCCAAAATTCCAAAGCAAACTCATTATCATTGTGTTGAAGCTGACTCATAGAGACCCTACAAGATAGAATAGAACTTCACCCTTTGATTTTCCAAGGCTTAAATCTTTACCAGAGCAGACAAACTCCTATTTCTCACATGGACCAACTGATAGGTTAGAACCACTTTCCTTGTGGTTAGGAGATCAATGAGGAGTCCACTCTGCCATTAGAGCTCGTTAAGAATGCGATCCAGCATCCCCTAATGCTATCCCTCTCAGATCAGTTGGTAGTGGTAATCAATGTAAATCTTAAGGGGGTCAGACTGCCACATCGTAACTCTTCCTTGGGGAAGATGGTGGGTTTGAACTGCTGATTGATTAGCCCTTAAGTGCTTAATTACTGCCTCACCAGGGTTCTCCTTAACATCAAAACAGTGGACACTTATTGGTTTATCTTACTGGTCTCTGTTCCCTAAAAATTGCACTTCATCCACAGGGTTTTCTTCCACAACACACAGCTGCTAGTGTTTTTGGTTTGTTTTTCCACATGACTTCACCTTCCTGGTCAAAGCTGATTTGTCCAGGGCTAAACACACAATGAAAACATAGCCATATTTGCACACTACAAAATTTGAAGTGAGACAGCAAGCTATTTGTTGAGTTTTTTGAATGACTGAAGTCTATAAGGAAGTGTTATGATACAGGAAACAGTGAGTTTTGATGTCCAGGATCTATGCTGGGGACCCAGTTGGCACTCCGAATGACTATTCAAAGTGATGGTATGAATTCTCCTCTTCCATGACCTACACATATAATAGCTATAACCACTAAGTCCATGATTTGACAAATGTCTTGTGTGATTGAGTTTGGGTTCCCCATAGGATTAGATCCTGAGACAAAGGTTTTAATTAAGCCATTTTCTGGGGAGATATCAATAAGGAAATGGGAAATAGAAAAGAGAAAGAAGGCAGCCAATGAAAAGTACATTATCAAACAATTTAAAATTGTGAGCAACTGGAGGTTAATCTTACTGGAGACACTGTAGAAAATCCACTAGTTATTCTGCCCAGAATGTGAGGGAGTGTGGCTATTTGTCTAACAACTCCTATGGGTCATTGGTTAAGGGTTACTCCAGGAAGCAAGAATTAACTCCACAACCTCCTAAGCCATGCATGCTCAGGTACAGTGGTCTACAGAAACTAGAGAAAGCAAGAAGAGAGATGTGCTGGCCATTCGGAATTAGGCTAGCATGCCAAGTTGTCAGACATGTCAGGTTCTTGAACTATCATAACTTGAAAGTCATCATGATCCTGTGAGATATACCACTGGTATTTCAAACACAAGCATAGTTACCCGTGGTGGAAAATTTTCAGAAAAGCTTACAAGCTAAATAGACTAGAAAGAATAACCTGCCAATCTACATCTGAAAAAAACAGTGGTGTTTGTGGAGCACATTGATAGCAGTGGAATATTGTTTCATATAGTGCAGGATGATGAACCCCTCAAGTTGGAAGACACTCAAAATATAATTGGGGAAGAGCTGTCTCCTCAAAGTAGAGTTGACCTTAGTGATATAAAGTTTTCAGGACCTATATTTGTTGATGTGGCAATGACTCAAAATGAGAAGAAACAGCAGTACTGCAATAACCACTAACAAGAAGATGGGATGCATGAAATATGGATCTAGAAAAATTGGAAGCCATGAAAAAATGGAACACATAAAGATCAAACACTCTAGGTGTTATTGAACTGAAATAGACTGGTATTGGCCATTTTGAATGTCACAATAATATGGTTTACATACCAGAGTAACAAATTTGAAAGGAATGGATGACTTTCATGTTAAAAATGAGAATGTTTCAACATCGATTCCAATGTTCACCATTGTTAGGTGTAGGATATATTACACCTACAAGGATGAATAATTAATAAAGTTATTATTCAAATTTATACACCAACCACTAATGCTAACAATAAAGCCATTGAGGATTTTTACCAACCTTTTCAGTCTGAAATTGATGAAACATGCAATCAAGATTACTGATGACTTGAATGCAAAAATTGGAAACTAAGGAGGAGGATCACTAGTTAGAAAATATGGCCATGGGGATGGAAGCCACATGGGAGATCTCATGATAGAATTTTCCAATAAGGATGGCTTATTGATTGAAGATTTATTTTTCAGGGATGTAAACAGTAACCATAGACATGGATCATGTATATTCGATAGAAATACACACGAATTAAATCAACTATATATGTTGAAATAAACTACTATACATACTCGAGTATAACCCAAGGCAACTAATTTTACCCCCCAAAGCTGGGGTGCTTTTTCAGCATAAAAAATGTGCTGAAAAAACCTCGGCTTATCCTCAAGTATTTACGGTATAAAGAAGTTCAATATCATCAGTCACGAGACTGGAGACGAACTGTGGAACAAACCATCAATGGCAAATTCAACTCGAATTCCAACAAAATTAAAACAAGTCCCCAAGAGTCAAAGTATGAATTTGAGTATATCTCATCTAAATTAGAGGATACTTCAAGAAGAAAGTTGACACATTGAACACAAATCACCTGAGATGATACGAGTTCTGCAATAATATCAAGAACATCATAAATAAAGAAATTCAAAGATAATTAAAAAGATAGAAACTAAAGAAAAGACAAAACGGATGTCACCTTGAATGTGGAGTAGCTGAAGCCAATGAAAGAAATGATGAAGTACGAAAAAGAGAGAGAGTAATATAGAAATAATTGATGAAGTAAAGACGCTGAATAAAGAAGCTGAACATAAAATTTCAAAGGGGAATTAAAAAAGATGGAATAAAGAATTATATGAAAAGGTGCAAAGACCTGGAATTAGGACAGCAAAAATGAAAAGCATGTGCATTTCACTAGCTGAAAAAATTGAAGAGAAATTCAAAATACAGAATTACACAGATAGCATCAAAAGAAGATGAAAGGGATTCACTGACCACATGAAGCCCAGGCTCCACAGCACTGAGTCCAGAAGACCAAGATAGCATAGGGTTCTCACTGCAGATTGCTCTGAAAGTGCTCACAGTAGTAGGCCCTGGATCAACTGGGGAAAATGTAGAACTCAAAATAAGAAGACTAACCTTAGGATATGATAGGCACTAGTGGAATTCCCATTTGACACCTGACCTCACCTCCATGGCTCAACTTTCAGCCCCCAAATAGGAGACCTATACTGTCAACGATGTACAATTCAGAGCCCAGCATTTGTCAGGGAGTTACTCAGTAGGCAGGAAGGCATGGGAACGAAAGACCAATGGAAACGGCAAACAAAGGGAGGGAATAGGAAAAGTAGTATTGCATTGTAGGTATTGCAATCAATATCATAAAACATTGCATGAATTGTAAAGAAAATCAATTTACTCTGTAGATTTTCCCTCACATCACAATCAAAACAGTGTAAAAAGAAAATAAGTCATATGACCGAGTACACTGGTAGATCTTGCTGAAGACCAATTTCCAGTGTTAAAAGATGTCACTTTGATGAATAAGGCACAGCTGAGCCCTAGTGGTATAGTGGTTACAAACATAATGCATCAGAACCAACCAAGTTGGGTTGCTCAACACAAGATCAGATGTTCTGCTCCCATACAAAGTTCCAGTATTGGAAACCCACAGGGATATCTCTCCCCTGTCCTATAGAGTTGCTAAGGGTTGGAATCAACTTGATGGCAGTGAACTGGATGTAAGCCAGGCTGACTAGAGACACAAATCAAGTGATACTCATATATGTGCAATAAATAGTTTTTAATCAAGAAGTCATTATAGTATTTCTATTTCAAGGAAATATCCCAGGCCAGTCCAACTCAAGTCCATAAGTCCAACACTAGCCCATAAGTTCCTTTCCAACTTACGCAGTTACATGCAATGATGCAGAATGCAGGGATGTCAAAGGCCAGTGATTGCAATGTCGTGTGGACCCAAGGTCGATGGAAGCATGGCAAGACTCTGGCAGCTCTCAACGTGGGCAGGAAGCAGTCAGGTGAATGCAAAAAGAAGGGGAGGTTCCCAGGGCCCTCCTTATGAGAAGGCCATGGTCACAAAGAGGCACCATCAGGCTATGGTGTGATTGACAGATTGGATACCAACCTTACACTTTTACATATCTTCAAACTGACATAAAATTATATAACTATCATACTATGGCATTTTCAATCACCTCATATGTACTTGAAAATGGACAATAATTATGAAAGGTAAAATAAAAGTTGATGTCTTTGAATTATGATGCTGGTGAAGAATATTGAATATTCCATGGACTTTCAGAAGAAGGAACAAATAAATCTTTCTTGGCGGAAGTAGAGCCAGAATGCTTCCTAGACGTGAGAATGGCAAGACTTCATATCACATACTTTGGACTTCTTAACAGCTGAGCATAGTCCCTAGAGAAGGATATCATACTTGGTAAAGTGGAGTGGTGAAAAAAAGAAGGTCCTCAATGGGATGAATTGGCATACTGGCTGCAAAAATTGTCTCCAACATTAACTGTGAGGAAACAGGCTGTGGGTGCTATGAGTTAGAGCCAAATTAACAGTGTCTAACAACGACAACTCCCCTCCCGCGCCCCATCTGTCAATTTGCTGCACTGTGGTAGCTTGTGCTTTGCTGTGATGCTGGGCGTTAGTCCACTAGTACTTCAAATACCAGGCAGGATCACCCACGGTGAACAGATTTCAACACAGCTTCCAGACTAAGAACTGACAGGACGACAAAACAATCAGTCCACTTCTGAGGGATTCACCATTGAAAACTTTATGCATAGCAGTAAAATATTGTCTGATATAATGCCAGAAAATGAGTCCCTCAGATTGCAAAACAATCAAAATATCACCGAGAAAGAGAGCTTCCTCAAAGTAGAGTCCACCTTAATGATAACTCAAAACCTCACAACAGGAGCTGTAGATAACATCATAATAAATGGAGAAAATATTGAAGTTATCAAGGATTTCGTCTTGCTTAGATTCACAGCTAATGCTCATGGAAACAACAATCAAAAAACCAAATAGCATATTGCATTAGGCAAATCTACTGCACATAACCACTTTAAAGTACTGAAGATCAAGAATTTCACTTAGGATTAAGTTGCGCCTGGCCCAAGGCATGGCATTTTCCGCCACACCTTATGCATGTGAAATTTGAACATTGAATGAGAACGACTGAAGGAGAACTGGTGCATTTGAATTAAGGTACTGACAAAAAAATACTGAAAGTACCATGGGTGGAGAGAAGAACAAACAAATCTGTCTAAGAAGAAGTGCAGCTAAATGTTCCTTGACAGATAGGATGGCGAGACTTCATCTCATGTACTTTGCAGATGTTATCAGGACAGACCAGTCCCTGGAGGACATCATACACATTACAGTGGAGGGGTTGCAAAAAGAGGAAGACACCCGATCAAATGGATCGAGACAATTCCTACAACAATGGACTCAAACATAACAAAATTTTTGAGTATGGGGCAGGACCAGGCAATGTTTCATTCTGTTGTGTAGGCATTATTATGAGAAAGAACTGACTTGAAGGCATCTAGCAACAAAGTGTACTAAAGCTTCTTCTGGCACCTTCATTTGCTAATGGATTATAATTCAAAATGAGAAAAATCATTGCAACCATTCATTAATAATCAGAACATGAAACGTGCAAAATAAGAATCTAGGAAAATTGGAAATCATAAAAAAAACGGAATCTGACCTATAAAGATCAATATCCTAGGCATTGGTGAGTTGAAATAGTCCCTTTGAATCTTAAAATGATAAGAATGACTATGCTGACAATGACAAATTCAAAAGAATGTCTCTTTCATCCTCAAAAAGAGCATTTTTAGATCTATCTTGAAGTGCAATGCTGCCTGTGACAGAATAATATTTATCTTCATACACAAGGAAGGCCGGTTAATAGAACCATTATTCAAATTTTCTCACAAACCACTAAAGCCAATGAACAATTGTACCAACTTCTTTAGTCTGAAATTGACCACACATGTACTGAAAATGCATTAATAATTGCTAACAATTGGAATGCACACATGGAAACAAAAAGGAAGGAAGAGTAATTAGAAACTATGGCTTTGGGGATTGAAAAGATGCTGAAGACTGCATGAAAGAATTCTGCAAGAGCAATAACTTCCTCATTGCAAACACCTTTATTCAACAACAGGAGCGGCATATATACATGTGGAAAACACAGGAATGGAATTGATTAAATCTGTGGGAAGACATGATAGAGAAGCTCAATATCATTGAGACAAAACAAGACCGGGGGCCAACTATGTAAAAGACTATCAATTACTAATATGCAAGTTCAAATCAAACCTGAAGAAAATTAAAATAAGAACGCAAAAGAGCCCAAATACAGTCTATATTATATTTGTGGTCGGCTGGGGTTTCTAGAGAAACAAACCAGTGATACTGATACATGTAGAAGAAGGAAATTTATATCAATAAAGAATTTTACATTAAGAAGTCCACACAACAAGAAACCCCAGTCCAACTCCAGCCCATAAATCAGATGCAAACTAGAGGCCCTTCCAGACTCCTGAAGCTGTTGGAGGAATAGCCCAAGAAACAGGAAAACCACAGGTTGGTGGAAGCAGAGTTGGGAGAATCCAATGTCAACAGGCAGTTGGCAGGCCACAGACAGCTCTTAGGGTCAGCAGGTCTCATGGTGATTGCCATCCCAAGAAGCCAGACGTAGGGTCCAGGGTCATTTCATCAGGAAGAAAAAGAGTGAGCCCATTCTCCACAGTCTACTTATAGCTATGAAATAGGTCATACCCCCAAGGAGAGTGTGAGCTGCACCTTCTGAAGATCCTGGTCAAGCTAAATTGACACGAAACCTTACTATCACAATATCTCACCTGAATTTAGAGCCTATCTCAAGAATGGTTCGGACATATTGAACATTAATGATCAGCTACCAGAAGACTTGTGAAATAGCATAAAGGTCATCAATCTTTTTTTTTTTTGTCATGTCACCTGTGGCTATTTATTTATTTATCATAAATCATTTTATTGGGGGCTCCTCAAAAAGATCATTAATAATACAGGAAAGAAAGAAAATACTACAGTGGATATCAGAGGAGACTGGGAAACTTGCTCTTGAACCTAAAGCAGTTAAAGCAAATGGAAGAAATGATGAAATAAAAGAGTTGAACAGAAAAATTTGAAAGGACAGCTTGAGAAGATAAAGTAAAGAATTATATTGTAACGTGTAAAGACCTGGAATTAGGAAAGCAAAAGGAATGAGTACAGTCAGCATATCATAAATTGAAAGAACAGAAGAAAAAATCCAAGCCTCGGATTACAATGTTCAAGGATTATTTATCAAACTATTGAATGATGTAGGGAGAATCCAAAGAATATGGACGGAGTGTACAGAGTCTCTGTTCCCAAGAATTAGTTGAGGTTCTACTAGTTCAAAAGGCCAAGAGGAAGTTGAAGCTGCAATGTAAGCATTCGTGAAAAGCAAGGAAGGGATAGGAATGGAAATATTTCAACACGCTCATGCAGTGATAGTCCATGTCAAGAAATTTGGAAGATAGCTATCTGGCCAACCAACTGGAAGTGATTAATATTTGTGTCCATTCTAAAGAAATATGACGCAACAAAATCTGCAAATTAATTTAAAATAACATTAATATGACATGCAAGTACAATTTTATTGACGATACCTTTAAAAGTAGTTATAGCAATATGTCAACAGGAAGCTGCCAGAAATCCAGGCTGTATTAAAAGAGGGCATGGGGCAAGGTATATCAATGCTCGTTTCAGATGGACCTTGGCTGAAAACAGAGGATACAAGGAAAATGCTTACTTACGTACTATTGACTATGCAGAGGATTTTACTGTGTATCATAACAAACTTTGGGTAGCATATGAATACATATGAGAACAATGGGAATTCCCGTACATTTAATTGTGCTCCTGTGGTACCTGTACACAAACCAACAGGAAGTGGTTCGAATAGAACAAGTGGATAGTGCGTGGTTTAAAATCAGGAGAGTGTGTGTTGTGGTTATATCCTTTCACCATATGTGTTAGACAGGGTTCTCTAGAGAAACAAAACCAGGACATTTATGATTTGATAGATAGATAGAACACGAAGGAATATAACAGCTAATTAGTCCACATAGCAGTACAAAGGACTCAGTTTAACTCACTTCCATGCAACAGTAAATATGGCAGTACAGCCAGGCAGCAAACTGCAGAACTAGGTAAGGCAGCCACACACTGGTCTGATCACCAGAGAGCAACTGAGAGATAGGTGTGGCTTGCTGAGCCATTTATCTCTTTGCCCATGAATCAAACTGCGAACTTATTAATCCCACATGTTCTTATTGGCCAGGTTGGCACTATAAACCTACCTATCTATCACACTATACTTATTCAAATAATCTGAGAAGCTGCTCTGTATGAAGAAGTTGAGGCATCTGGTTTGGAGGAAGAATCATTAACAACCTGTATTATGCAGATGACCCAATCTTGCTGGCTGAAAGTCAATAGGCCTTGAAGTACTTACTGATAAAGCTCATATAGTACACCTTCAGTATGAATTAGTCTTCAACACTAAGAATACAAATGTCTTCTCAACTTGACAAATATAAACACACAACATCATTACAAATAGAGAAATGTAGCTAAACTCTATTTTACTTGGACCCACAATCAATACTCACAGAAGCAGCAGTCAATAAATCAACGTATTTCATTGGAAAAATCTGTTGTAAAAGACCTCTTTAAAATGTGAAAGAGCAAATGTTTTACTCTGGGGATTAGCAAATTATGCCTGCTTTTAGCCTTGATATTTTTAATCACCTTAGATGCATGTGAAAGGAGTCTTAATTTCAGTGTCTGGTATGGGTTGAATGACTAACAGCAAGGTTGGTGGTTCAACCCACTTGCTGCTCCACAGAAGAAAGAGGAAGCTATTTGACCCTGTAAAGATTTACAGCCTTGGAAACCCTATATGGTCACTATGAATAAGAATAGACTTGATGGTAATGTTTGACATATGCATGTGAAAGATGGACCATAAATAAGGAAGACTGAAGAAAATATGATGTTGCAAATAATATTGAATATACCATGAATGCCCAGCAGAACAAAGAGGTCTATCCCGGAAGAAGTACAGCCAGAATGTATTTTAGAAGTGAGGATGGTAAAACTCCATTTCATATACTTTGAACATGGTATCAGGAGAAATTAGTCCCTAGAAAAGGACAAAATACTTGGTAGAGCATCGTCAAAAAACAGGTAAGCCCTGAATGAGATGGATCAACACAGTGGCTGTAACAATAGGCTAAAATATGACCATTGTGAGGATGTCACAGGACTAGAAAGGCTTTTATTCTATTGTGCATAGGGTCACTATAAGTGACAGTGCGTGAGTTTTTGTTGATTAACAACACAGGGATATGAGCAATGTGCCCATGGCATATGCTAAACTGTCACCATGCTGGACACAGTTGATCTTTGTGGCTTTAGAGGGTAATTATTTAGAGGGTTATGATTCCACTGAATTTTTTTCTGTGTATTCAAACTATTCCATCCTAAGATTCCACATATCTATCCAAACCAAGCTCACTGCCATTGAATCAATGCTAACTCATATCGACCTTACAGGACATGGGTAAAATTGTACCTGTGAGGTTCTGAGACTGTACCTCTTTACAGAGTAGAGTCCCATCTTTCTCCCGAAGAGCAGCCGGTGATTTCAAAATACCGACCGTGCAATTAGCAGCCCAATGTGTAACCAAGAACTATTCAGGGAAGCTAGAGGGAGAGCATGAAAAGAAATGAGTAGTTGAGGTGGTTGGATGCGCATCCATCCCTTTGTTCTACTCTCTATGACTTTTTCTGAGTTCATTCAAAATGTAAATTAAGATACAAAATAGAATTCTACCCAACCCTGCTATATGCCTAAACAGTATCCATTTTTCTCATTCTTACTACTAATAGAAGCTCAATTTTGTTTAGGGTGATAATGTACCTACTTAAATCGCTCCCTCCTAGGCTCCCTTGCAGCTATGCATAAGCATTTGACCCAGTTTGGGCCAAATATGTGTAGGTGAAAGATACTGAGTAGGACTCCCAAGAAAGTTTTTGTTCTTGTTTAAGGCAAAACACTTGTCTGGCATAACCCATTTCATTTTTGTCCTTGGTCTTCTGCTGTCATGCTCCCTAGTCAGAATATTGAAAGATGAGAGAGTCACATAGGTTACATGAGTTTGGCAGACCAAAAAGCATGCATTCTCCTATATCCAAGATGAGTCCCTGAGCAAATACGCCAGACCTAGGCTACCTATTTCAAGACTTACTATTGTATAAGACAAACCCCTGTGTGGTGCAAAGGGTTAACACAATTCACTGCTAAGACAAAGATGCCTTGGAAGAAAAACCTGGCAATCTACATTTAAAAATTCAGCCCTTGAAAACCTCATGGGGCACAGTTCTACCCTGAATCATATGGGGTAACTGTAAATCAGAATCAATTCAGTGGCAACTGGTTTGGTATTTTTGGTGTTAATATAAGAAAAATGAAGCTTTTGTGATTAGACCACTAGAGTCGGTTTGTTTTTTCCCATGTAGCCAGATGCAATTTGGACTGATAGAGAAATAATTAAAAGAATGTAGAGTTAAGTAAGCGTAATGATTATGGAACTAATCATTTAGCAATGGGCTGCTAACCACAAGGTCAGTAGTTCAAATGCACCAGTCACTCAGGGGGAGAAAAGTGAAGCTCTCTGCTTCTGTAAAGATTTACAGTCTTGGAAGCCCTATATGGGGTTGCTATAAGTTGTAATCAACTTGATAGCATTGTATTTGTTTGAGTTTGGTGACTAGTATGTAAGCTTTGAGGGGGTAGTAATAGATACTTTGAATACTATTCTTAGCACTATAGGTATTATGTCTTTTGCAAATGGATAAACGAACAAAAGCGATATTCATTTTGTGTTTTCTGTAGTTTGCCTTATTCTTCCAAGAAGATTGCTCAAGTGTTAAGACCCAGTCTTCTCTGGCATACTTGAATAAAAGAATAACTGATAGACACAGACTTGAACCCTGGCCTGTGTGATCTTGGGTGTGTCACTGTTTTTCAATCCATTTCTCATCTGTGAACTGGGGATTACACACGTAGCCCACAGGGTTGTTTTGGAGATTCAGAGTAATGTGTGTGTCTTGGATTGAGTGCCCTTGCATACCGAGCTTATTCCTCAGGCCTGGGTGCAGGGAGTCTATTTGAGATCTGATGGCAGGGAGTGGGAATAGGAAAGCAGACGCAAGACTGAGTTAGGGGGAGAAGCAATCACAATGGGAACGGGGTGTTGAGGCTTTTAATTTAGGATACAGGGGCTTGATTCCCCCAGGACTTCTGAGCAACATGGGTTCTGTCCTAGAATTGTCTACCAGAAACAGGAGGCTGGGCTCTTCTTCGCCTGTAGTGGTGTTGAGCATTCCTCCTAGTAAGGTGACCTCTCCTACCTTCCTGGGTTTGGCTTTCCATGCCTTTGAAAAGGCTTCGAGGAAGAAGGACATGGAGAGCTGCGTGCTGCACAGTTGTGATAAGACACCATTTCAGCAGGAGCCTGCACTTACATAGAGCCGTTCGTCACTGCTATGATGGATATCAGGAGGAGCCCTGGAAGTGCAGTGGTTACAAGTTGGTTTGCTAACTTCAAGGTCAGCAGTTCAAAACTACTAGCTCCAAGGAAGAAAGATGGGGTTTTCTACTCCAATAAAGAGTTGTAGTGTTTGAAACTCGCAGGGGGCAATTGTACACTGCCCCACAGGATCGCTATGAGTCGGTATTGACTGGAAGGCAGTGAGATGGTGTCAGAGATGGGTCAAAGGAATGTGGCATGGCAACCCTAAGAATCTGCTACAGAACCATAAAGTGCCTGGGATAGATGAGTTTATTGTGCTTGACCTTTTAAAACCATCAAACGGGCAACAGTTAGAAAGACAAACATACCAAGTGTCATTGGAGATCCGGGGAAAGCAGAGAAACACTGCTAATGATGCAGGTTTGCTGCACAGCAATCTGGCAGAGCTTAGTGAAAGCCCACTGAATGGACCCTAGGACCTAGTGAGCCCCTCCTGGGCGTCCAACCAAAGAAGCGCAATCACTGAGTTGACTTTCATTCCTCATGACCCTATCAAACAAAGCTGAATGGTCCCATGATGTTTTCAAGGCTTCTATTGGGAAGTAGACAGCCATGCCTTTATCCCACAGTGTGTGGAAGACGGCTTCAAACTACTGACCTTTGGGTTAGCAGCCAAGCACTTAATATCTCCCCCATCAAAGCTCTCTCCTGGATGGATAAAAACAAACAAAACCCCAGTTGATTCTTCCTCATTAGCAACCCTACAAGGCACAGTAGAATTGCTGCTATAGGTTTACAAAACTAAATTCTTACGACAGCAGACAGCCTCTCTTTGCTCCATGGAATAGCTGGTGGGTTGGAACTGCTCACCTTGGGGTTAGCAGCCCAACGCATAATTCCTGGGTATATAGGCCAAGCTATTTATCCAATTCACAGGGCCCTTGGGGCATTTTTAAAAGAATGGTCACCACGCTGATACCTGCAGTAGAGAAGAGTTGGAGCCGAATTGGATGCCAATCAACAGACAACTGAAGAAGGAAAAAAAAGAAAGATGATGATTGCTCATGACCAAGTGGCATGCAGCAGCACATGCAATTGATATGCAGCATGGCAATAACTCTTAATGACATTGCAAGGAGTTGAAAAGGTCAGAAACTGAATGAGATTTATATTGCAGTACCATTCATGGAAGCTGAAAGCCCATTCACCAAGCAGCATGGTCTAGTGCACATGGCTGTATGCCTATAAGGACACACACACACCAAGCACCCAGCATGGGGTACTTGTCTGAAGAGGGGAATGGAAGTGATGTGAATGTGGAAAAGGAGGGACAAAACACAAGCAGGGCCTGACATTGATCAGGGTTCACTGTGTGCTATAAAGTAGGCATGATTAATCACTTCCCTGTACCAGAAGGCTGAGCTAGATTTTTAAAGCAAATCGAGTGCCTGGAACACAATGGTTGTTAGCTGCTGTTGAGTCAGCCTCCAGTCCAACTCACTGTGACAACCAGCTCCCAGTGACTCCATGGGCAATATTCTCCCTGGTCCTGCACCATCTCTTTGGTTGTGCATCAGATTGTGATTCACAGGGGTTTTCGTTAATTGGTTTTCAGAAGTAGAATACCAGGCTCTTCTTCATCGCTCATCTTAGTCTGGACACATCACAGAAACAGGTTCAGTCTCATAGCCGCACCCAACCAAGCTTCCCCATTTCAGTATCATAGCAACACAGAAATCAGTTCAGTACCACAGCAATAACCAAGCATCCCCCTGACAAATGAGTGTTGGATGCACATGAGTTGCATTGTCTTGGACTCAAACCCAGATCTCCCACATGGAAAAGGAGAATTCTACAACTGAACCACAATTTACCCTCAGAATATAATAAGTATCCAGTAAATGGTTATTAAGAATGTGGCTGCCAGGAAAATCCACCAATTTCCTGCCAAGGCTTAACACTAATATCTTCCCCCACACACTAGAAGGCTGCAGAGGAATGACTTTCTCCATGCCAGCCCTGGTATCTAGACAAGGGACCCTAACACTGAACCACTGAGCCCCAGCAGGCTGGGGAGCAATGTCAAATTGGATGAGGGACAATCCTGGTTGAGTTAGTTCCCCTAAGCTCCTAGGGCAGTTTAGCATGTCCACAGCTGTGTTCTGAATAGCTATGCGATTACCACCGAGAGAAATTCTACATGCTTTCACACCCCATGCTAGTCGTTGCAGCCATCGTTGAGTACAGTTCATGCTCATCACTATCTAGAACTCACGGTGACGCTGTGGGTGAGCCATTGGGCAGGTAACCTCAAGGTTGGCAGTTCAAAGGCACCAGTTGTTCTCTGAGAGGAAGGTGAGATGATCTGCTCCTGTCAAGATTTAGCCTGAGGAATTTTATATAGGGTCACAGTGAGTCAGGATCAACTCAATGGTGTGGGTTTGGTTTATTAGACCCACCATCAGATCATATTTAATGTATTTATTAACATGTATATTTGCCACAAATCCAATGTCTTATTTTTATCACTGCATTTCAATACAATTTGTGCCTTTGTGATTCTGTATTTCATTGGAGGTATTTGGAAATATTATTCTGGGGAGTGGGCAGGTGTTCCATAGCCTTTCCTAAATGCCAAAAGGATCCATGGGGTTGCAATGGTTAAGACCCTCTGATAGAGTTTATGAAAGAGCCCTGGAGGCACAATGGTTAAGTGCTCAGCTGCTATCCAAAAGGTTGAAGGTTTGAACCCACCAGTGGCTCTGTTCTTGGAAGAAAAACCAGGCAACTCATTCTTGTAAAGATTACAGCATAGAAAAGCCTAGAACAGTGGTTCTCAAACTTCCTAATGCCACAACCCTTTCATACAGTTCCTCATGTTGTGGTGACCTCCACAACCATAAAAATATTCTCATTGCTGCTTCATAACTGTAATTTTGTTACAGTCACCCTGTGCAAGGGTCCCACAGGTTGAGAACCATTGGTCTAGAGAGCTCGGCACTGATGCATTGAGTCACTATGAGTTGGACTGGACTAGAAGGTTCCTAACAAAAACACCAACAATCATTTTTTACCATGACCTTGTTAACTCAAAAAGATTAATAAGCAAATTCACAAATGAGGACATCCAGTTGCCCCTCCAAACTGGAGAAGCATGAGTTAAATGGTGACCCTGACCCCACGGTGTCCTCCAGCTGGTGCCATGCTGCCTTTATTCCTTCTGCCTCTCAGTTCTGTGGAGAAGAAGGGGAAAGGGAGGGAAAGAAAAAGAAAGAAATGAAAAGATAATTTTCCCAGCTTCTTCACATCACTGAATTGAACTTTACTTTTAATAAAAGTATTATGAAATGGAAATGGTGCTTTCACTATTTTGCTTTCAGGTGATATTCAGAGACATGGTGCTGGTAATTATTTGAGCCAGGGAGGTTAGTGTGCAGATTTTCTGAATATGGTTGAGCCACATGCCCCCTTCCTGGCCTAGCATTTCCCTGGGCTATGAGAAGTTATAGACAGTCTACCCTCTTCTTCCTCTGACTTCACTGCAAACCATGGACACACTGGTTCTGACTTGACCTGGCTCCAGTACAGAAAAAAATATCCTCCTTGCATAATTGTAGTGCTTGAATTGGAAGGCACCCAGATACAAATCTCTCTTCTGGTGGCATAATGGGTTATGTGTTGGGCTATTAACTGCAAGGTCAGCAGTTGGAATTCACCAGTCGCACCTTTGGAGAAAGATGAGGCTTTCTTCTCCCATAAAGAGTTATAACCTTAGATGAGTATAAAAACTCAAAATGCATTGGCAGAGATTCCACAGAGAATAAGCCTCCATTAAATCCCCTGGGACCATTCACCAGGGATGGGATTAAACCCTGCTCAACATCAGTACATCAGAAAGTGTATTGTTGCAGATATGATTAGGTTAAAAATTAACATCTTATCATTTGTCTTTACTCTTAACACGTTTTTCATTTGTTCTTTTTTTTAATTTTCTGCTTTCCTTTTTATTGAAAAATTAACTAATGTCACTAAACAAGTAGAGAATGTGTTAAATGAAAATCTAATCGGTTATGTAAATTTTCACTGAAAACATAACACAATTTTATTTTTACAAAGAGTTATAGCCTTGGAAACCCAGGAGGCCGCAGTATTTTCTCTCGATAGGATTGTTATGCACCCAATGGCAATGAGTGTTGTTGGATTTTGTTTCTTTATTGTTTTCTGTAGCTATGGTGGGGTATAGGGGTTATGTGTTGGGCTGCTAAACGCAATGTCTGAAATGGCAAATTTGAAATCCCAAGCCACTCCAAGGGAGAAAGATG
This sequence comes from Tenrec ecaudatus, assembly GCF_050624435.1. NCBI lineage: Eukaryota > Metazoa > Chordata > Mammalia > Afrosoricida > Tenrecidae > Tenrec > Tenrec ecaudatus. The sequence goes on along the minus strand of NW_027459069.1, from coordinate 157,422 downwards.
AGGCTTTCTACTCCCCTAAAGAGTTCCAGTCTCAGAGCAGCCAGTCCACAAAGAGAACAACATGGCTGGCCCCACTATGAGACAAGATGCCCCTCAGTTACCAAGGGTGATACAGGGGACAGCACTGGAGACACAGTGTGCGAATTGCACCTAACCTGATTCCACCACACCGACGCAAAGTGTGGTGGAGTGCAGGGGAACAGCAAGGGAATGGAGTGGCAAGGTCCCCAGGGAATGCTGAAAGTGGACTTTGGGGCCAGGTTGTGGTGCCTCAACAGACTGGATTGGAAAACACTCCTAAGGTCCAACAAATGATCCTTGAACTAACTACAAGCTCTTCTTTCTTGATGTGTTTTGTTTTGTTCTTTGTCAGTGGTTAGTTTTTGTTGTTTTGTTGTCTGGTTGTATACTGTTGCTTTGTTTTCCTCTGTCTTGTTTTCGTGCATGTTAGTGTCTCCACAGGTCTGTCTAAATAAGAGAGGCTGGATGAACTATCTGGAGGAAAAACAACAGGACCGACAGTTCCGGGGGCACTTGGGATAGGGGGAGGTGCGGGAGGTAAGGAAGTGGTGTTAACAAACACAGGGACAAGGGAACAACATGGGACTCGAAATGGTAGTGAGGGGGAAGTGGCAGGCCTGGTAGGGAATGATCAAGGGTAAGGTTACGTAAAGAAGAGGTATAGCTGTAACCCAGGTGGGGACGGAGCATGGTAGTGGGACAGGAGGAAAGTCAAGGGAGATGGAGGAAAGAGCTAGGAGTCAAAGTGCATTTATAGAGGTCTAGACAAAGACATGTGCATGCAAATATATATATGGATGAGGAAATAGATCTATGTGTCTATATTTATAGGTTTAGTATTAAGGTGGCGGCAGGACCTTGGGCCTTAACTCAAGCACTCCCTCAATGCATGAATACTTTCTTTTATTAAATTGGCACTCTACAATGCTCATCCTCCAGACACAACTGCTGAAGCTAAAGCTGGTGAACAAGTAAATGTGGTGAAGAAAGCTGATGGTGCCCGGCTATCAAAAGAGATAGTGTATGGGATCTAAAAGACTTGAAGATAAACAAGAGGCCATCTAGCTCAGAAGCAACAAAGCCCACATGGAAGAGCACACCAGCCTGTGTGACCACGAGGTCCCGAAGGGATCAGTTATCAGGCATCAAAAAACAAAAAAATCACAGCATTGGCTGCACACCTCCATGATACGATTGCCAAAGACAAACTTGTGCATAAGCAAATGTGGCGAAGAATGCTGATGGTGCCCGGCTATCAAAAGAGATAGTGTCTGGGGTCTTAAAGGCTTGAAGGTGAACAAGCGGCCATCTAGCTCAGAAGCAAAAAAGCCCACATGGAAGAAGCACACCAGCCTGTGCGATCACAAGGTGCCAAAGGGACCAGGTATAAGGCATTATGAAAAATATATGGTATATGATATATATATATACACATAATAGTGAATGAAGGGGGAAGTGCAGAGTGGAGACCCAAAGCCCATTTGCTGGCCACTAGAGATCCCCTCACAGAGGCGTTTAGGAGAGGAGATGGGTCAGTCAGTGTGCGATGTAGTACCGATGAAAAACACAGCTTTCCCCCAGATCCTGGATGCTTCCTCCCCCCAACTACCATGCTCCGTATTCTACCTTGCAGGACTGGATAGGGCAGAGGTTGTACACTGGTACATATAGGAGCTGGAGGCACAGGGAATCCAGGGTGGATGATACCTTCAGGACCAGGAGTGTGAGGGGCGATACTGGGAGAGTAGAGGGTGAGTGGGTTGGAAACGGGGAACAGATTACAAGGATCCACATGTAACCTCCTCCCTGGGAGACAGACGGCAGAGAAGGGGGGGGAGGGAGACTCCGGATAGGGCAAGATATGACAAAATAACAATCTGTGGATTATCAAGGGCTCATGAGGGAGTGGGGAGCGGGAGGGAGGGTAAAAAAAAGAGGACCAGATGCAAAGGGCTTAAGTGGAGAGCAAATGCTTTGAGAGTGATTAGGGCAAAGAATGTACGGATATGCTTTATACAATTGATGTATGTATATGTATGGATTGTAATAAGAGTTGTATGAGCCCCTAATAAAATGTTAAAAAAAAAAAGAGTTCCAGTCAGAGAAACTCTCAGGTGCAGTTCTACCCTATCCTATAGATTCGCCATGAGTCGGCATCAACTGGATGGCAGGAAGGACACATAACGATTCAGACCTGGGCTTAGTTTGGGTTCTCACTGAAGCAGACCCTGGCCAAAGACTTAAAGGCAATGAGCTTATTTAGGAAACTCTGAGCATGCAGGTAATGATGTGGCATTGTGAGCCAGTGGAGGGAAGGCCACCGATAACAAATAGATTGTGAATCCAATTACAAACCTGGGAACCTGCTGCTTAATCACTTAGGAAGTCTCCAGGGGTAGGTGTAGCACACGCCTCTCAGAGTTTTGCCATCCAAGGAGTGAGGGGCCTGGTCAGGGCTGTTCCCAGGGGCATATGTTCCTCAGCACATTCAGCCAGCACCAGCAAAGGGACCTTCAGAACTGGCCCTTGGTGACTGAGGCGAGTACACGGAATCAGGAATTTGGGAATGAAGAGAAGGAGCACCGGGAATGTCTGCTACAGATTGGAGACTGGAAAGTCAACTCGGTGCTCCTCAAGGGGACAGGCGCTCCCCTCTCTGGATCTCACTTTTAACATCGATACACAAAGGTCGATTCTGTGAGGGTCACAGACTGGGGACTCCCATGGCCAAATGAGGACCTGTGTGGACTCTGGTTGGCCTGCTTATTCACTGCCATCTAGAAGATTCCAACTCACAGTGACCCTGTAAGACCGAGCGGAACTGCCCCTGTGGGTTTCTGAGGCTGAAATTCTATATGGACTAGAAGGTCTCATCTCTGCACAGCCCCCCACCCTATCCCCCACCCCCCGCTCCCCCAGTGTGACTGGTGGTTTCAAACTACTGACCTTCTAGTTAGCTGCCCAACACATAACCCACTGTGCCATCAGGGCTCTTTGGCCTACTTGGCTTCTATCCAATGTTATTGAATCGCCTTTGAAAAAATCAGGAGGTTTTTAAGAAAATAGGAATTTTGACTTTCTCTAGAAAAATCGATCTGGCATCACTGGAACCTAAACTAGAGGATCCACAATTCCACGTGGCTCTGGGAATCTCAACATTTCTTCCTCCTGCTCAAAGTAAAATGGTTTAAGGGGACCTTTCACAGCTGGTGGGCTGGTCTCCTTTCTAGAAAGTTGCCTCTGTAAAGAAAATGCATCTTTCTTCCCTTTTACCTAGTTGGGGGTGGTGAGGGTAGCAGGAGCCATTGGGTTAAGAAAAAACAGTCCAGGTAGCTTCAGTCTGCCCTGCCAGGGCTTTAGAGGCCAAGCCTTTTTTGCTCCAGCTGACTGGCCTGCTGTTTCCAGGGCAGCCCCACCATCTGTTCCCAGATGCAGGGAGGGAGCCGACTTTCCTTCATCACACCTGCCCCAAACTCAGGCCCAGAACTACTGTCTAAACACAGAACAACTTTTGTCTGTGGCCAAATGTGGGACCCCAAATTTCTTCCCTCTTTCCCGATACTCCTTCAGTGACTTGATGACCTTAGCCAGGCTGAGATGAATTAGCTTGCTCCTCACAGCTGGCTGCTGGGTTCCAGTCAACTCCCAGAGGCCACTGGCTGTGCCCATCAGTAGAAGTGGGAGTTGAGAACCCTCAGCTCTTGGCTGAGCAGCTCTGTCAGTCTGTAGCTGTTGACTGTAGCTGCTTCTGACAGCCAGTCTAGCTGGTGCTTTAAGTCATTTCAGTCGCTCCACTTCAGCTGTGATTAGTCTAGTCTCTGTAGCCTCAGAGGGAGGGAAAAACAAAACACCTCAATGACTTTGAATCAGAGTGGGTTATCCTCTTTTAAAAGGCAGAAAGTCTGAATTGGAGGATATTTTGTGGGGGGTCTCTTTTATGCATTTCACATTTATGAAATAAGAACTAACAGTATTTGTTCCAGTAAGTGGATCAGAACCACCTAAGAGCCCACTCCTCCCACCAGGCCACGCCTCACTAAAAATAGAGGTCCATCACTTGTCTGGCATTTTGTGCTACTGTGGTGACTTTTGTTTTGTGAGATACTGGGAGCTATGTGATTGGCATTTCATATACCAGCAGGGTCACCCAAAGAGCTTCCAGACAAAGAACAGACAATGAAGAAGGAATTGGCTACCTGCATGGGAAGAATGAGCCATTGAAAACCCTATGGATAGCAGCAATACTGTCAGTTACTAGACCCCCCATGAACAACAGAAGAACATTGTCAGAACGTGTGCCAGAAGATGAGCTCTTCAACTTGGAAAGTACTCAAAATACTGGCTGAGGAAGAGGAAGAGCTGACTTTTCATAGGCAAGTCAACCATAATGATGCAAATCGAGGATAGCCATCAGGACCTTCATTTGCTGATGGGCCACAACTCAAAATGAGGAGAAACAGTTCAAATCGTCATTAATAATTGAAACTTGGGATGTATGAAATATGAATCTAGGGACATTGGAAGTCATTAAAAATGAAATGGAATACATAAAGATTGATATTGTAAGCATTAGTTAGCTGAAATGGACTGATATTGACCATTTTGAAACAGAAAATCTTATGGTTTACTCTGCTGGAAATGACACAATCAAGAGAAACAACATTGCATTCATCATCAAAAGGACATTTTAAGATCTATTTTAATGTACAATGTTATCTTTGATAGGATGCTATCTAGCCCCCTTCAAGGAGAACCAATCAATACAACTATTGTTCAAATTTATGCACCAACCACCCAAAGCCGGTGATGCAGAAATTGAATAATTCTACCACCATATTCAGTCCCAAATTTGTCAGACTTGCTATCAAAATGCTATTGGAATGCAAAAGTTGAAAACAAAGAGGAAGGATCAGTAGTTGAAAAATATGGTCTTGGTGATAGAAACCAAGCTGGAGATCGCATGACAGAGTTTGCAAGACCAATAAATTGCTGATAGCATATACTATATTTTCCAACTTCTGTTCTTTCCTCTTTGGTTCCAACATTTGCACTCCAATCACCAATAATTACCAATTTATCTTGATTGTATGTTAGAATTTGGCATGATTAATGATTTCTTCAAACATTTGATCAACAACAAAAAAGGTGACCATAAATGTGGACTTCTCCAGATGGAATACACGGAAATCAAATTGACTACACCTGTGGGAGGAGACAATAAAAGAAGCTCAATATCAGCAACTGAAACCAGTCCAGGGACTGATTGTGGAACAGATCAGCAATTGTTCATATGTGAGCTCAAGTTGAAGTTCAAGAAAATGCAAACAAGTACACGAGAGTCAGTATACAACCTTGATAAAAACCCACCAAATTTTGAGAACATCTCTGAATAAAGCACAGTGTCATTTAAAAAAATGGAAATAAAGAAAAGATACAAGTGCATGTCAGAAGAGACTCTGAAACTTACTCTTAATCAGAGAGTAGCTAAGGCAAATGGAAGAAATGATGAAGTAAAGAGCTAAATAGAAAATTTCAAAGGACAACTCGAGAATACAAAGTAAAATATTATCACAAAATGTGCAAAGGCCTAGAGTTAGAAAACCAAAGCAGATCATATTCAGCATATCTTAAACTGAAAGAACTGAAGAAAAATGTCAAGTCTCGAGGTGCAATATTAAAAAATTCTATGGGCAAAATATTGAATGATGAAGGAAACATCTGAGGAAGATGGAAACAATATGGAGTCACTGTATCACAAAGAATAGACCAACATTCAACCATTTCAGGAGGTAACATATGAGCAAGAACCAATGGTCAGGAAAGAAGAAATTCAAGATGCATGGAAAGCACTAGCCCAAAACAAGATGCCAGGAATTGCTGGAATATCTATTGAAATGTTTCCACAAGCTGATAAAGCACTGGCAGCACTCACACATCTATGTCAGGAAATTTGGAATACAGCTACTTGGCTAACAGACTGGAAGAGATCCATATGTGTATACATACCAAAGAAGGGAGACCAACCGAATGGTCAAATTATGTAACACTATCATTGGCATCACATGTGAGTCAAATTGTACTGAAGCTAATACAACAACAGTTGCATTAATTCATTGACAGAAAGTTACCATATTCAGCATTCAAGAGCCATCGTGGCACAGTGGTTACAGGTTGGATTGCAAACCCCAAGGTCAGAAGTTCAAAACCACCAGTCACTCCGTGGGAGAAAGGCAAGGTTTTCTACTCCCATAATGAGTTACAGTCTCAGAAACTCACAGGGGCAGTTAGTTCTACCCTATACTATAGGGTCAGGATGAGTTGTCATCAACTACAAGGCAGTGAGTTTGGTTTCCCAGAGATTTAAGCCAGATTCAGAAGAGGATGTGGAACAAAGGATATCAGATATCAGATGGATCTTGCCTGAAAGCAGTGAATACCCAAAAGATGTTTACTTATGTTTTATTAACACCCAAGGTATCTGACTGTGTGGATCATAACAAAACATGGATAGTTTTGAGAAGGGAATTCCAGAACACTTTGTCTTGCTCATGTGAAACTTGTACATGGATTAAGAAGCAGTAGCACAAATAGAACAAGGGTAGATTGCATGGTTTAAGAATCAAGAAAGGTGTGCATCCAGGTTGCACCCACCTATTATACTTTTTCAATCTGTATGGTGAGCAAATAATCAGAGAAGCCAAATTATATGAAGAAGAACACAGAATCAGATTTGGAGGAAATATTATTAACAACTTGCTATATGCAGACGACACAGTTTGGCTTGGTGACAAGGATGGGGGACTTGAAGCACTTGCTGGTGAAGATCAAGGATTGCAGCCTTCAATGTGGGATACAACTCAACACAAAGAAAACCAAAATACTCACAACTGAACCAATAGGTAACATGATGATAAATCGAGAAAAACTTGAAGTTGTCAAGGATTTTGTCTTGTCTGGATCCACAAGCAATGCTCCTGGAAGCAGCAGTCAAGAGATGAAAAGATACATTGCACTGGGTAGATCTGCTGCATAAGAGCTCTTTAGAATGTTGAAAAGTTAGGATGTTACTTTAAGCAGGAAGTGCACCTGATCCAAACCATGGTATTTTCATTGGCCTCATCTGCATGTGAAAAGCTTCCCATTGAGTGAAGAAGACCCAGGTAAACTGTATGAATTTGAACCATGGTACTGGCAAAGAATATTGACAGTACCATGGACTGCCAAAAGAACAAACAAAATCTGTCTTGGAAGTACGGCCAGAATTCTCATTAGAAGTAAGGATGGTGAGACTTTGGACATGTTGTCAGTGGAGACCAGTCCCTGGAGAGGCATCATGCTTAGAAAAATGGAAGGGCTGTGAAAAAAGGTTGAAGGCCCTTGAAGAGCTGGATTGACACAGTGACTACAACAAGAGGACTGAGCATAGGAACACTTGGGTGGATGGAGGAGGAGCTGTTATTGTTACATTCTGCTGTGAATAGGTTTGCCATGGACCAGAACCAACTGGATGGCAAACTAACAACAACAACAACAACAACAGGGAGAGACATTAAAAAGCCAAACTCACTGCCATTGAGTTCACCTTGATTCAGAGCAACCCGTGAGTTTCCCGAGAGTGTAACTTTTCACAGGAGGGGAAAGCCTCTTTAAGCTACTACTTAGCAGCCCAGCCCATCACCAGGGCTCCACAAGGATAGAGAGAAGCACTGTTAGGGCTGGATAGGGCAGAGGCTGTACACTGGTACATATGAGGGCTGGAGGTACAGGGAATCCAGGGTGGACAATACCTTCAGGACCAAGGGTGTGAGGGGCGATGCTGGGAGAGTGGAGGGTGAGTGGGCTGGAAAGGGGGAACTGATTACAAGGATCCACATGTGACCTCTTCCCTGGGAGAGGGACAGCAGAGAACCGGGGAAGGGAGACTCTGGATAGGGCAAGATATGGCAAAATAACGATGTATAAATTACCAAGGGCACATGAGGGAGGGGGGAAAGGGGAGGGAGGGGGAAAAAAGAGGACCTGATGCAAAGGGCTTAAGTGGAGAGCAAATGCTTTGAGAATGATTGGGGTAGGGAATGTATGGATGTGCTTTATACAATTGATGTATGAATATGTATGGATTGTGATAAGAGTTGTATGAGTCCCTAATAAAATGTAAAAAAAGAAAAGAGGAGAAAAAAATGATTAGGGCAAAGACTGTACAGATGTGCTTTATACAATTGATGTATGTATATGTATGAACTGTGATAAGAGTTGTATAAGCCCCTAATAAATTGTTTAAAAAAGTGATCCTCAATTCTATCTGAATCCTTGCCAGAGCTGCAAGTTGCCTTAATAAACACGAGCAAAAAAGTACCTCTGGCAGCAGACCGCTCAGGTTCAAATCCAGGCTCTCTAACTTATTGACTATGTGACCTTGGGCAAACCTGGACCTCTCTGTGCTTCCAAAGACTCACTTTCCAGAAGGGAAGTCATAAGCCAACTTTTCTTATTCCTCACTGGGTTGCTTTGAAGATGAAATGAGACATCTGTCTAAAAATGCTTCTGACCATCCCTTGGTTCTCAGAGCTCCACAAATGCTATGGATTATTGTTATTAGATTATGAATGATTTTTTTCCAAGGGTAGTGCAAAGATTAACATCAGTGCTACTTCTCTCTGACAAAATATAAATCCAAATTTCTAAATAGCAGGGTCTGAATGGATGCGCTGTTAACAGCATCTTGCTTTTCTCCCATCACTTGTCACAGTAAATCTGATAAGAAATGCTGGGCTAGGGCCTGCAGCCAAGCCCCTCACTGGCAGCGTGCAGGATCTCAGGTTGTTGGCAGGCCAAGGGGCATCACAATGGCAAGAGGAGACTCCACAAAGGGCCCCTGCTTCCTCCACCACGCCCCCCTTCCCCACATTCAGGGTGAAATGTCAAAATACAATTTTTTTGTCACCTGGAGAAATAATGAGCCCCCTTTCCCGTTGCCTTGGCATCATCAGAGCGCAACAGCCACGTGGGGTAATCACTGTCTCAGTGTTAATGCTGCTCAGTTCAAACATTTACACAGGCCCTGGCGAAATGAAACCCGTGCTTTCTACCTAGGTGGAGTTTCAAGCGATTCAGCCCATTTGCTTCTGCTGAAGAGGCTACCTCAGAAAAACAGGAAATAAAAACATAGAGGGTGCCATTGACATTAGGTTTCTCGTTTTCTTCCTTTCTTCCCTACCTTCCTTTCTTCTTCTTGCCCTTCTCTTTCTCTTTTCTTCCTTCCCTCCCTTTGCTCACGTCTTCCTGCCTGCCTTCACCTTCCATCTTCCCTCCCGCACTCCTCCATTTCTTCATCGCTCCTCTCTCCCCACCCCCACCTTTCTCCTTTACTTCCCTGCCTTTTCCCTTCAGCCTCCCAGTCTCCCTCCTTCACTCTCTCCCTTTCCTCCTTCCTTTCCCCACCTTGTTTTGATCCAGTGATTTGTACTCCTTTCTTCCTCTCATCCCACCCCTCCCCATTGCTGGAGAAACATCAGTTCCTTGTGGCGCTGGTTTCTTGGCGCCAGACCCTGTTCTTTGGGTGTTCACAAGTCTGCGTCCTGTGTGCAAACATAAGACAGACATATGATCAGGGTTGGACAGAAGATGGGATTTGACAGGTGTTCTGCATCCCAAATGTTCAGGAGGCAAAGGTAAAGTCAGGCTCCTGCCTTTAAGGTTATCTCTCCCATTGTAACTGCATCCCACAAAGGCTCCTGCCTCCTGGCCACATGAGGCCTGCTGCCTGCCTTCCTCTAGCTCCTGGGGAATTGGGGCAGCAGTGGCAAGAACAACAAAAATCCCCAGGAGTTGACAAGAAGGGAGGCTGCCTTGCTCGAGAGACGCCCCCCTCACCCACCTGCATGTTGTTGAGATGCAGGTTCTCATCCCTGTGGCTGGGCAAGAAACGCCTCCTCCCCAAACGCAGTGGCTTCAAACAAGGACCATCATCGTTTGGTTGCTGGGAGGCCACTGGGTCGTGCTTGGAGTCTCCCATGATTTGGCAGTCACATGGGAGCTGGGGCAGGGGCCCCTGGTGACTCCAGTGCCTACACGTGCATTCAGAGGGCTGGCAGCTGAAGCTGGCCGTTAGCTGGGTGCTTAGCTAGGTTGTTGGTTGGAGTGTCTCCACGTGGCCTTTCCAGGTGGCTCAGGCTTCTTTCAGCATAGTGTTCGGGTGCTGAGAAGTGTCCTGAGAGGTAGCACGTGGAGGCTAGACATTCTAAGGGTGAGCACTCAAGAAGAAGTCTTTGAAGGGATTTTTCAGAAGCCGTGAAGCACTTTGGGGGAGGAAAGGGGGTTGCCCAAACTAGATGTCACAGTGTCATCTTCTCCATAATCTATTGGTCACAGAGGTCATGAAACATCTCAATTTAAGGGGAAAGGACATAGACTCTACCTTCCTATAGGTAGCCTGTCAAGGAATTTGGGGGTCACATACGAAGACTGGGAGACCCTGGGTGGCACAAATGGTTAAGGACTCAACGTATCAAGAGGTGGGCAGTTGCACCCCTCAGAACAAATAACTAATGGCCTGCTTCTAGAAGCCCACAGGCTTGAGAATCCTGTGATTTGTAGTTTCTCCCTGGCACCCAGGGGGTCCTCGGGAGCCAGAACCAACATAACAGCAACGGGTTGGGTTTTTGTTGGTTTTGTTTGGGCTAATATTAAAATGACTAGTATGAAATGATATATGTATTGTGTTTAACTCTCAGGACTCTGATTATGCTGAAGTTGAACAAAACCGTCTGCCTCTTCTATGAACGCCAGCCGATGGAGGCAAAGGGTGAGGGTCTAGAGGAAGAATAAATGTCAAATTCCCGTCCTCATGTTTCAGCTGTCCTTAAAGGGCACAGGGGATAAACCAGATGTCTTTGATATGATTTTAGCCTAATGACGTGCTAGTATGATGATGAGCAGCCTGAAAAGTGGTTTTAACTAATGTGATCCAATATTTGAAAAGTTGACGATTTCACATCGAATTTTATATTCTCAGCATCTCAGTTACAAACAGAAAATCAGGCCTTAAAATCCTTGCATTTCCCCAAGGCAACAACAGTCTGGAGCTAGAATTTGAATGTCCCCTGTGGATGAGCTGACACGTGCCTGTTAACCACAGTCCCCATCCATCCCTATTGCCCCCAACACAAAGGTTGGCTACAAGTATCCTTTATCTATATGGCTAAAAAGGTTAGTTGGTTTGGATTGGGTTGCTAGTTTTTCCTGTTTTGTTTTTGCTTACTTTTGATTTTTGGGGGGCTAGGAAATGGTGTGTATTTTGGTACCATGTCTTCCAAAGCGAGAAAATAAAACCCAGTAAGCCAAGAAGGTCAAACAGTCTAGATTAATGATGAAAGGAGGAGCCCTGTTGGTGAAGTAGATTATGAGTTGGACTTCTAACGGCAAGATCAGAAGTTCGAAACTCCCCCCACCCCCACTCCACAAGAGAAAGATGAGATTTTCTACTCCTATAAAGATTTACAGCCTTGGAAACCCACAGGGGCAGTTCTATACTCTGTCCAAAGGGTTGCTATATGTCAGAATTGATTCCAGGGTAGTGAGGTTTTCTTGATTGACATAAATAATTTTTGGTGAGTATTGAAAAAACCAGTCAATATTATTTTTAATACACATCAAAGAAGGTCCACATTAATTGTTCACACAACCCTGCCACCTTCTTTCTTTATTCCCTTGCCTCCCACTCTCCTTTCTTCCTCCCTATGGTCTTTTATCTCATTCTTTTTCTTTCAAGGGTTAGCCTAGGAGTGGGAAAGTCTGACTAATTCTTAACCAAAAGACTAAATTGGTTTTATTGTTGGTGTTATTACTTGGGTTAATTTTTTTTTCTTTTCTCTTCTTCTATTGGTTTGTGTCATGTAACCCAGAAAATGGGAAACATTTCGAACATCAAAACACTATCCTTTCTCAGTAGACTACAAGCATTAAAGGCAACAGAAATAAATACTCCAATAATAAAAATAACATACAAGGATAGCTAAAGAGATAAATAGACAGATAGAAAAACCACAAAATCTTAGCAGTTGTGGGAAGGAGAATGGGACTAGCCCCATGAATAAATATAGGTTTGCCAGAGAATAGTTCTATATACATATTAGCATATACTACAAATATGCCCATGAATATAATAGTGCATCCAGGAGGCATAGTTATGAAAATGTCTTAGCTATAACAAAACCCCTTGAGGGAGCGTGTCCTAAATATGGGGGATCAGGAACATAGCTCTGAGAGACCTCAAGATCAATTGGTACAAACTAGCTCACAAAGACAATGTTCTGTATCCATCAGGGAAGTGACTGGGGTCTTCAAAAGCTAGTGAGTAGCAAACTAAAAGTCAGTTCTTGGTCTCACCCTATGTGTTGGACAGGGTTCTCTAGAGAGACAAAATCATATTGCTAGTAATTATATATAAATATATCTATAAAGCTAGATATACAATACAAGAAATGAACCACTAAATTATATACAGATAGATAACACAAGAAACTAACAGTTAAATTATAAAACAGTGAGACACTAGCAGTCCTTTAAGGCTTGAGAGCCGCCAGTTGCCAGTCCCTTTCTGTAGAGAGAGCTGGGCTATATATACCCAGGCAGCAAACAGCAAGGCAAGTCACCAACTGTCACCAACTGTCGGTCCCCAGCTCCAGAGACGAACATTCCAATCCTGTGGGATTAAATGGACCTCAACTTACAGCGACACAGTCCACAAACTAGGCATCCCACAGGCAGTGTACCCCTTTAAATTGAGGCACAGAACAAGCAAGGCGAGGCTCACGAAGCCATTTATCCCTCTGCCCTTCGATTAATCCTACTTGTGTTTATCGGCCAGGCTGGCACAATAAACTATTGCACCCTGTCTGAAGCAAATAACACTGAAGAAAATCAAGATGCCTGGCAACAATTAGTCCAAATCAGTGATGGACTATGCGTACCTCAGCCTCTATGATGCTAAGGTCAGAAGAACTAAATGGTGCCTGCCTATCACAAACAGCTGCTCTGAAAGGGATCATGGTACATGATGCTAGATAGAGTGGGGAGTAATGTGTAAGAAAACTGAAAGTCATACTACTACTACCAATAGTAATAATAATAATAATGATAAAAGATGAGGTTTATTGGTTAGATAGACTAGTGAGATCCCCACTACTATGGTCCTTCATCACCCTTCAGGTCTGGAACTGAATTCAACCCCCTGAAAAATAAACAGGTTTATAAAGTGAACCTTATGAGAATCAAAGATTGCAGCCCTCAGTATGGATTACAACTCAATGTCAAGAAGACACACATGCTCACAACTTGATCAATAGGTACCATGATAAATAGAGAAGTTTGTTGTTGTTGTTTTATTTGTTGTTATTTGTTGAAGTTGTCACGGATTTTTGTCTTGATGAGGTCTATAATCAATGCTCTTGGAAGCTGCAATCATGAGATCAAATGACGCATTGCATATGGATACATTTGGTGCACAATACGTCTGTAGAGTGCTAAAAAGCAAGGATGTTACTTTGAGGACTAAGGTGCACCTTACCCAAGCCATAGTAATTTAAATTGTTCCATAAGTATGTGAAAGTCAGACATTGAATAAGGAAGGCTGAAGAAGAATTGATATGTTTGAATTGTGGTGCTGGTGAAGAATATTGAAAGTAACATGGACTGCCAAGGGAACAAACAGATCTGTCTTAGAAGAAGTATGGTCAGAGGGCTCCTTAAAGGCAAGGATGGTGAGACTTCCTCTCACATACTTTGGTCATGTTATTAAGAGAGACTAGTCCCTGGAGAAGGACATCATGCCAGGTGAAGTAGAGGGACAGTGAAAGAGAGGAAGCCCCTTAAGGAGATGGATTGACAGTGACTGAAACAAGGGGCTCAAGCTTGGGAACAATTAGGAGAATAATTCAGGGCTAGGTAGTGTTCTGTTTGGCATAGGGTCAATGTGGGTTGCAACTGGCTCAATGGCACCTGATAAGAACAACTACACCAAAATGAATCATAGCACTGATGAGCACACATTCCTCAGAACCATCAACCATTCAAAAGCAAATAGGCAGTATTTGCCCAAGGCCAAATTCAAAAGGCAGGCAAGGTTAGGGGAGAAGGGTGAATGAAAACAGGAAGCAGAGTTTCAATGGCATGAGTGATATTACATTGCAGGAGATTGTCATCAATGTCACATAACAAAACGTGTATAAATTGTTACATGCAAAGCTGATTTTCTCTGTAAATCTTAACCCACCTTACAATAAAAAGTTTCTTTTTTTAAAAAAAAGACACCATCGTTCATATCATAGACACAGCCAAAGATCTCCTGGACAATCCTAAAATGATCTCCCAAATGATTTGGGTAGTTAGCCCTACCCAGGGAGTTCTACCCATTGAACCGCTGGGCGCTGGGCAGTTATGGCTGCAATTATATTTCAGGCCAGAAGAGGCAGCAGAGGCCTGGTTGTTCAAATGCTGCAAAACTACCAGACAATGGGCAAACAGTTTCTTTCCACGGACCACTAGCGGCTCTGTCATATCCATGTCTGGTGTTCAACACTTGGCGACAGAATCCAGCCCGCTGGGTTTGGGTGGGGTCTGTTTCTCACCCATGCTTGGCTTGGGATTGTTCTATGGCATCCACAAAGTGGAGTCCTCTCCTTTCTGATGTCCCGAGAAAGCTGTTTTCTCCTTTTTCTCTCTCTGGCCCTCTTCCCAAGAACCCTGGGGTTCACTCTGCTTTCCTCTGGTTGATGTTTCTCAGGCAGTTACTTGACCTTGGTTCATCTACTGCAGGTGACCATTTGCAGGAACTGTACCGTCCTTGGATGGTATTGTTCATGAGCTAGGCTGCGAACTACGGGTTGAAGGTTTGAGTTCACCCAGAGGTGCCTTCCAAGAAGGGCCTGGTGATATGCCTCTGGAAAAAAAAACCACCCCAGCCATGGAAAATTCTAGGGACTGGACTTCTCTAACACACTTGGGCTCTCCATGAGTCCGAGTTGACTCAATGGCAATTGGTTGCTGGTATTCCTGTAAGTACAAGACAACAATCTTTAAGCAGTCCCTCTTGGATTCATGGGAGGAGGATGGCTTTCTCTGAGAGAACTTCTCAGGGCTCCAAGGGCTCAATGATCTTACAAAAAATGAGAGAAACGATGAGCCTGATGACAGATGATATTGCTATGCAGGCCCCGTTTCAGGATGCTCAAGTTTCCAGGTCTTTCCCTGACTCACAGTGGAGCCCTGTGAGGTTCCAGATAGAAGGGCACCCTTGATCCCAGGACCTGGAGCCTTGTAGCTGAGCAGAGCAGTCATGATGAGAAAGAGGACCCAAGGGGGAAGTCAGGGGCTGCTTCACTTGTCTTGTTGTCAAGCAAACAAATGTTTTGGCAGGAAATTTATCTTCAAGAGTGTTCTGATTTCTTGAAGGAAATATTTTTCTGAACCATTTCCTCAGGGGAAAACCACTCAACTACCTCGGGAAGGAAGATTTTTCTCCTTCCAAGCTTACCAGGCTGTGCTAACTCACAGAGGAGGTGTGACTAGCAGGCAATGAAACTGATTTCCAGAGTCCTATGAAAATCAGCAAGTGCTCAGCTGCTAAGTGAAAGTTCGGCAGTTGGAAAACCCCAGCTGCTCTGCAGGAGAAAGTGGTGGCTGACTGTGTCTGAAAAGATGACAGCTTTGGAAACCCAATGAGGCAGTTCTCCTCTGTGCTCTACAGTTGCTTTGAGTTGGAGTGGACTTGACAGTGATAGATCTGATCTTTTTCCCCATGAAAATCAGCTTTCACGAATACATGTGCATTCATGGATGTCTGTGTCTGCTTTGGCATGCATGTGCACATATGTGCCTATTTGCACGTGGATGGATACGTCTGTGAATGTGGGCGTCTCTATTTACTTTGCCATGTGTGTGCACATGTCTGCCTTTGTCAGTATGCATGCGGGCTCAGGCAGCATAAAGAGATCGCAGAGAAACTCGGAGAGAAAGAGAAAAGTAACCTACTTTCTCATGGGTCTCCCATACCTGACGGTCTACTGGCATCCACTGCCACGAAGACCAGAGGTCACTTCATGCCATGTGTCCAGCTGCCCATTGCTGGTTGAGGTCAGTCACCAGGGAGGCAAGTCAGACTGGCCTCGCCAACCTACCACCCATCTGCAGGAGTGATTCCCACCATCTGTCCCGGAGCCCCTCCCACCTTACTCAGCCTCCCTAGACCTTGAGTGAAAGGCGTTTCCAACGTTTTTACATAAAGATTTCTGAGATTGACTGAAGAAATTATTTCATTTGACAAAACATGAAGCTTTGAATTTAAAGATTTGAGGCAAGTGCCCTCCAGAGAGGAGGACACAGGACGGGGCCATGCTACCTTCCGGTATGCACAGGGGTTGCTATGAGTTGGAACCAACTTGATGAGCACCTGCCAGCAACAACAACAACCAGAAGTTGTCCAAACTTCTGTGGCCTCAACTCGGAAATGAGAATATTAATATTGCCTCCTAGAAAGAACTCAAGGTATGTACAATTGGTTCATAGGCATTTGGAAAGTGAGTACATTAAGTGGACTGATGACATTGATAAGGCAATAAGAAACTGAGAAGGCTTCACTAACAGATGCTTTCACATCTGTAACCAGTAGATTCCTTCCTTCTTCACCTCTTGCCATCTTCATCAGCTCCCACACTTTCCAGGCAGCTTGAGGGATTAAATGTTCAGTCTGATCCTATTATAAGCCTCAGAATCAGAGGCTTTACCTGAGGTTTGAGGAGCTATACTGGGAATGAGGGAGAGTAACTTGTCTTTTCTATTGCTCTCCTATCGCTCCCTCTTCCCTAGCCCTTCCCTGTCTCTGGGCCTGCCTTTCCTCCCTAGAGCAGTGGCTTCCGGGAGAAGGGGATGGAAACAATGAGCACATTCCTGACCAGGCCTCTTACCATGCTATGTTCCAACCCTCTCTTGGAAGGGCCTCCACGAAGTCCTCTTATGTCATCTCACAATAACTTGTTAGATACCATTGAGTGAGCTCCTGACTCATAGCAAAAGTACACACAAGAGATTGAAGCACCACCTGGTCCTGCACCGTCCTCACAATGGTCCTTGTGTGTGAGCCCATGGTTGCAGCAGTGTTGAGGAAATCCTGTCCAAGAAGGCTGCCAGTGGGTGGGAGGGGCTGCAGCTTTCAGAGACTTTGGAGGATGCCAAGGTGGATAGTTCACGGTGTATCATATGAGGTCAGCCAGCGGGCCTTGGGGGCCCTTCCCATTATCCATAGATATTTGAAATAAATGGAGGCCCTCAGCAAGATGGGCTGCAGACACCTCCAGGACTCACTTGATCCTTGGGAAGCTCCCTTAGCCTTAGGACACCACCTGCTGGAACTGTGGCTTTGCTGCCTCTCCTGGCTCTCAACTTCCCTCCTAGAGGACTCCAGCCACCCTTCTCCTTCCATATCCTTCCAGCAGGAGGCAGATATTGGTCTCTATGCTTTTGCATGTGGCCAGTTTTCTAGGGACAGATCAGCCTCTCCCAAGAATTTGGGTTGACCAGAGTGAGCGTGCCCACAAGTCTGCAGAGCGTACAGCCAGGCCTCTGAAGAGAGAACTGCTGGAAGATTTGCCCCTTTTCAAAAGCGCTAATTCCATAGTTGAGAGCTCGTCTCCTGGGGACTCAGCTTGAGTCTCAAGGAGCACATCCCCTTTGACACTGCTGGCAACTCGAGGTGCTGTGGGTCATTTTCTTGCCTTTGAGGAGTGCAAGGGAAATGCTACAATATGTCCCTTCACATGAACCACCAATCCTTATCTGGAGAACTCTCTGAGATGACAGGGATGGGAGGGAGATGTTTCTGGGGCACGCTTTCACCTGCACATCTCTCAGGTAACTCAAACATTTGACCCCCCAAAAGTTGAGTGTGATGGTGAGAGTTCAGGCTGGGAGATAGAGTGTCTGGGTTCAAATCAAGAGACTGCACATCTCAGCTCCCATGGTTCTCCTTCATAAAACCCAAGCCAAGCAGTTTATCACTTCCCTGCTGAGCATCCTACTGAGGCCAGCTAAACTCATTCTTTGCTGATGACAACGTTGCTTGTACCAAATGGCTTTGTCATGTAGCCCTTAGCAATGGCCAGAAGGGCTGCTCATCAAACCGCAGAGCAGGGCTTCTGGCGCACATGTTAAGAAGGGGGCTATTCACAACAAAGTCGGTAGTTCAGAACCCACTAGCTGTTTCTCTGGAGAAAAACTGTGGCTGTGTGCTTCCATAAAGATGCCCAGCCATGGAACCCCCCTGGAGAGGGCCATGATGAGCTGGAGTGAGCTCTACAGGAGTGGGATTTTTTACTGTGGATGTAATCCCACCTGGGCAGAGATTTTCTTTGTGACATTAAAGAGGCTGTACCTTACACCAATCACTTGGCTGATACAAAAGGATTCAATTCAACACTGAAGCAAACCAACTCCAAGGGAAGAAGGCAGAGAGCTCCAAGGACCACCAACCATGGAGGTTTTTGAAGTCAAAACAAGAATACCGCCCACGAGCCCTCAGCCCCCAGGGATGGACAAAGAGAGCCTGCCCATCAAGCTGGTGCACTGGCATGATGCTGTCAGCCTCCGGTGCTGTGAGAACATTGACTTTGGTGTGTTAAAGGCACCCACTTGCGGTATGTTTGTGATGTCAGCGTGTGGAAACTATGGCAAGCCCCCCTCCCTGCCTCACAGCAGCAAAGCCTTGGCATTAAAACCCCGTGCCTTCTGGGGCGCTTGTCAGCTGTGAGAGGGCAGTAAATGCCCTTGGCTTTTCTGCTCCTTGTTGCGACCTCCCGCTGAGGCAGGGAGCAGAGGATGTGAGGTTGGAATCTGTTTTGTTTCATCACTACCCTTTGTCATCTCTCTGAACACTGTCATGTGCTCCTCACCAGTGCTTCGCCCTCTCTATCACCAAGCCATGTGCTCTTTAAAACATGCACACACACACACACACACACACACACACACACACACCTGATGTTCACATTTTGAGGCACATTTGTCTTTAATTTACTAATAATAACAATAATTATTCAAAGCCACTTTACCATCTGAAAAGAAATCTCTATGCATACACTTAGATCATGGATGCCAACTGCCTTCTTAAGAACATTTCCCAATGAAATATTCAGCAGCGATTATATTAAGCCTGAAGCTGTTCATCCAGTTTGTGTTAATCAAAACAAAAACAAGAGACGAAGGGATCCAAAAGGACATGTAAGATCATAGACTGAAAGTAGCCCCCTCGAGCACCAAAGGCTTGTCCAGAAGGGCAGAGCCACAGGTAAAAGCTATGTCTCTCTGGAGTTGCTGGCATTTAACTAGATGCAAAATGTCAGCGCAGGAAATTGCTTGCCCAATGCAAATACTAACAAGGGAGGCATGTGTTCCTGTGTAAATGGAGCTTCTGCCAATCCGGGCCTTCCGGATCCAGCTCCCATCACAGCATCCACGGGAAGCACCAGGGGAATGTTCCGTTTGCTTATTTTCCCTCTCTTTGCTAAGAAGAAAAAGAGCCTTTGAGGCCTAGTGGCTACAGGTTGGGCTGCTAATTGCTATATCAGCAGTTTGAAACTACCAGCTGCTTTGTGGGAGAAAGATAAGGCATTCTGCTCCCATAAAGAGTTCGAGTTTAAGACACTCACAGGGGCAAACTTACAGGGGCAGTTCTACTCTGCCCTATAAGTTGGCTGTGAGTCAGCATGGATTCGATGGCAGTGAGTTTTCTAAGTGTAAGGAGTATCTAGGGGTGTAAACAGTTAATGAGCTCTGCTATTAAGGGAAAAGTTGTCATTCCCAACCCACTTAGAGGAGCTGTGAAAGAGAAGCCTGGCAATCTTCTTCAGAATCCTCGGCCATTGAAAAGTTTATAGAATGTATTGGCCTTGGTTGTTAAATAGATCCAGGTATATGGTGGAGCATACAGGGACCAATGTCATAAAACGGGGTGGGGGTGGAAAATATCTCTGAGACAGATGCAAAAACTGTGAGGGAATGAGTTGTTGAGCCTGGGGGATCAGGACCATCGTCTCTGGGATTTTCAAAGTTCCTGAGCAATCAGGAAAGGGGCAACAGTTGGTCTCTCCCCATCCAGAGGACAGCAGAAGAGGAGAACTGATTGAGCACAATGAATTAATGACTAGTGACTCAAGCAACGATCACCCTCCACCACTGGAGACCAGAAGAACTAGATGGTGCCTAGCTCCCACTATCGACTGCTATGAAAGAGATCACATTAGAAGGGCTTGATTAGACTAGAAGGGAAATGTGGGGCAAAACTCAAAATCATGATAAAACACCAAGCTTACTGTTTGGATAAAGGCTGGTGAAATTGCAAGACTATGGTGCTTAGTTACCATGCAGGTCTGGAACTGAACTCATCATGGCTCGATGTTCAACCAAACAATAGACAGGCCTATAATGGGAACAATGACATTAGAGACATACAAATACCGTAGAATAATAGATTACATGAGATCAAAAGACAGCATTTCCCGCAAGAACGAAGTTCAAAAAAGTTGAGAATGAAGGCAGCTTGGAGACAAGAAACAAGAAGATGTGGGGGAAGTGATGGTACATTGTGGGAATTGCTGTCAATGACATGAAACAAAATGTGTATGCATTGCTCAATGGACAGCTGAGCTGCTCTTTAACCTTCACCCAAATCACAATAAAAATGTTTTTAATCAAAGACAACTTCATGGTTCACTTCTACTCTGACACACACAGGGTGATGAGGAAAGAGTGTCAACCGGGTTTGCTGTGGTCCAACCACCAGACATGTGCTTATGGGAGAAAGAGCATGATGACGCTGGCAATACCGAGCAGGACCAAGATGGTTTTATTTGCCTGCATCATGAAGATGGTAGCCTGGTGGTGAGATGATTCAGAGCTCAAGTGCTAACCAAGAAGCCACCCAGTTTAAACTCACCCAGCCCTACTGAAGGAGATTTCCCTCCTCAAATGTGTTGTTGGTTGTTATGTGCCATTGAGACGATTCTGACTCCCTGTGACGGGAAGGAAAGGCACACTGTGCTATAGTGTTAGGGTTTTCAGCGGCTACTTCCTCTGAAGTGGGCAGTGGAACCCTTCTTTGTATTCTGTTCTTAGCCTGGAAGTTTCCCTGACACCTCTTCACTTCGGGTAACCCTGCTGTCATTTGAAATACCAGTCACGTGGCTTCCAGCATCACAGTAACACACAACTCACCACAGCACCACAAATGGACAGACAACAACAGGACAGGAGTCTTCATGGGAGCAGGCAGTCACGTCTTCACTCTCTCGATGGGGATCAGCGAGTTCAAACTGCCAGTCTCTCTGTTACAGCCGCACATGCAACCACTGTGCTGCTAGGTACATTTCCTTAAAATTCTGCCTAGAAAAATCTGTGGAACAGTTCTTCTCTGTCACAGAGGGTCACTGTGAGCCAGGATGGGCTCTGAGACACACAAATGCAACACCATGAAGCCACCTTACTCTGTCCTGCTCTTATTTAACTCTATTCTTTTCTGAGCTATCTTTTCCGTATATTCAGAAGAGACTGACACTGAGCAGTGTTAATTCCACCAAGGCCAGGAAGGAGGTCAAAGAGTCACAAAGGACTATCTCTTTGCTCTCATTCCACTGCACTAAGGAGGCTTGGGTGGCAGCTGGAAGCTGCACATTTCACTCCCTGTCCCTACACTCCTGGCTGAGTCTCTTCAGAGTGAGACTGCCCCTTTACCCAGCTCACTGCATTGGCTGTCTTGCTCTGAAAAGAGAATTCGCACATGTGAGTCTGACTGGGTGGCAGATGGGAATCTTAATGCTGCTCTTTGGAATATGAAAGGTCTTGGATCAGAGTGCTGCAGGGGAGTGATGTCTGCAGAAGACCTGCTGGTCTCCCAGTTAGAAAGAAGCCTTCCCCTTTGCCTCAGAGGTGCGTTCACTGTGGGTGGCAAGTCAGATCCTTGGGCTGGCACTCTCAGTAAACAGATCATATGGGCACCTTGAGAAGCGCTTGCTCACTGACCCAGCTCCCCAAGGATGTAAATATACCAACCAGGATGACTAAGGACACCAGTGCCAAGAATGATCACATTCTTTGCATGTGTACAAATGAGGTGGGCAGCCACCTTCGCTGATGGTGGCTGCACAGTGAGTGTCTGCAATCACACCTGGCTAGGTGGACCATTGAAAGAGTTGGTGACATGATAATAGGGAGTACACCCCGTTGCCAGTAAAGCTGAGGAAATGGCATTTGAGGAAGCAGGGGCAGCCGGGTCGCCAGCATGAAGTCAACGAGAACCTTGCTTGTGCCTCCTTTGTTCACTGGTGGCTGCTGGCATCTGGGTAGTGAGGACACCATGGCTACTGCCAGAATTCTCCACGGTCCCTGGTTCCACTCTCAAGTCGCTGGCTTCATCACTACCACTGCCATCGAGTCGATTCTGACTCACAGCAACCCGAAAGGACAGAGTAGAACTGCGGCTGGTGGGTATGGGGGGGGCTGTGGATCATTATGAGAGCATTTCTATCTAGCAGTAGCTAAAGGGTCCAAAATGCTGACCTTACGGTTAGCAGCCCAACATAACCCACTTGGTCATGAACCCTTGCCAGCTGATCCAGGGTGTCCATTCCCAAGTGCATATCTCAAAGAATGAAAGACGAGTACCCAGATGGATGCTGCACTAATCACTATGGGCAAAAGGTAAACAATAAGCCAACAATACCCATCAGTAGAAGAATAGAGAAAATATGATCTACACAGAGTGGGGTATACATATAGTCTGCCACAAGAAAACTAAGGCCTTTGATTCGGACAGACTCTGTAACACAAGTGAACGCAAGACATGAAGTGAAAGATGCCAAACACCAAATGCCATGTATTGTGAGTCCATTTAGAGGAAAAATGCTGGACAGGTAAATCCCGTAGAGCCATAGAGTAGATTGGTGGTTTCCCATGGTGGGGTGGGAGGGGCAATGGGGAATGACTGCTTAATGGCTGCAGGGTCGATGAAAATGTTCTGGAACTGGATGGTGGGAAGCTTTCACAGTGTCCTTAAAACTACTCTTAAAAAGGGGAGAGAAAGAATCTGCAGAAAGCACAGTTCTGATTGACTCACATGAATGCGATCACCAAGAATTGGAATCCACTAGAATTGGAATGGCAGCTAGACTATTGTTTCCTTGGGAGGTGCCTCCAGGAAGGACCAGTAGAGAAGGGTAATACTGATAGAGCAAAGGAGGTGGCCGATAAAGAAATGTCATTGAGTAGGTTCCCAGAAACAGTATAAATCCTCTTGTAGTTGTCCCACCCAAAGGCTGAGGGAACTGGAGTGTGGCTCCACCTATCCTCATGTGTCATTGGTTAAAGTGGCATTAGGTCCTGGAGGATGTCAACTTCCTTGTCTGCTCAATGACTGTTCCCTGTGTGGGGAGTTACATGTGCTTCCTGTGAGACCATTGGCATTTATGGGAGTGGTGGGTGCCAAGTGCTAATACATGGGCACATTTGCAGCTGCTACAGCAAGTGCTGTACATTTTTAGCTGCTTGAGTGACAGGTGGGCCCTACCTCCTGCCTATATTCAGTGGTAGGGTGTTCAGATGGGGGGCATCCGAAAAATAACAAGGCCCTATTCTTTGCAAATAGACATTATTATTATTTTAATCTGTCCCAACCCCCTTTCTTATCTGTCCCTGTGAACTACCTCACTGGCTGAAATATCAGTTCCCTGGGGAAGACACCACATTTCAATACGGTCACAAGGCTGTTTTCATTGGCCCAGTGGAGACACTGACATAAGATGGGTCAACTAGATGCTTTTTCTGGAGCATTTCCAACCAAAAAACGAAAAAGAAAGTCCCGCTTTTGCAAGTGGCCTGGCATCTAAGAAGCATAATTCAGAAGCACATGTCCCGCCACGTGGAGGAGGCTGTCTATGTTGCGAGATTACAGCATGTGCCCTGAGAGACAGACACAAAGAACACAGGAACATGCCAGTGGTGGTCAGGAACGGTCGACAGAGCCAGCTGTCCTCTTGTTCTCCCCACCTTTCCATTTTCCTAGGATTCTCTCTTCCAAGTATTGGTCTCTTTGCCTGTTTACAACCAAATGAGCCCCAAATAAGATCCAGATCATAGAAATAGAAGGAGGAAGTTGGATGGAGACTGCAGTTCATACTCCCCGGAAGCCATTCAGACTCCCTGCAAGAAGGAGACACTGTGATGGAATTAGCTCTGGATTCCTGACATTTATTGAGGAATGCGCAGGGAATAAGCACCTGTGGGGGGAATCCAGGAAGGGTACAAGAGGGAAATCTCAACAGAGGTCTCATCCCTGCCTATGGAGAGTGTCATAGTCAGTGTTCCCTAGAGAAACCAAACCAGTTATATAGCTGTAACTGGAGATATCGATATATCCACCAGGGCTCCTATGGTTAACCACTGCACCAGCCACTCATTGCCATCAAGGTGGTCTCAAAGTGACTGTGTAAAACAGTATAGAACTGACCTTTTGGGCGTTGGAGACTGTAACTCTTCAGGAGATTATGAAGCTTCATCTTTCCCTCAAGGAGCCCTTGGTGTTTTCAAACTGATATCCTGGCTGTTGGATGCCCAATGGGCCACCCACTACGACACCAGTGCCCCAGAGAGTGAGGCTTATTTCTAGGAATTGGCTCACATAGGGGAATGGCAACTTCCAAAATCAGAGGTCAGGCAACAGCCTAAAGAGCTCTGTAGATGTTCATCCTAAAATCGATAGGTTAGGTGATGGGAAAAGACAAGAATAAGAATGGTCAGAACACACCCTAGGGAAACTCCCTTTCTGCGCTGAAGGCCTTTGGCTGATAGGTTTACCCCTTCCCACATTATGGAAGGTATTCTATTTTGCTTGAGACCAACTCCTTCATAAGAGCAAATAGATGAGGTGAACAAGCGGCCATCTAGCTCAGAAGCAATAAAGCCCACCTGGAAGAAGCAAACCAGCCGGTGCGATCACGAGGTGCCAAAGGGACCATGTATAAGGCATCATGCAAAAATAAAAGAATATATATATATATATATATATATATATATATATATATATATCTGTGTGTATATGGGTATATATATATACCATAGAGAATGAAGGGGGAAGTGCAGAGTGGAGACCAGAGGCCCAAATGTCGACCACTGGAGATCCCCTCATAGAGGGCTTTAGGAGAGGAGATGGGTCAGTCAGGGTGCGATGTAGTACCGATGAAGAACACAGCTTTCCCCCAGATCCTGGATGCTTCCTCCCCCCAACTACCAGGATCCCAATTCTACCTTGCAGGACTGGATAGGGCAGAGGCTGTACACTGGTGTATATGGGAGCTGGAGGCACAAGGAATCCAGGGTGGACGATACCTTCAGGACAAGGGGTGTGAGGGGTGATACTGGGAGAGTGGAGGGTGAGTGGGTTGGAATGGGGTAACTGATTACAAGGATCCATATGTGACCTACTCCCTGGGAGATGGACGGCAGAGAAGGGGGGAAGGGAGACTCCGGAAAGGGCAAGAGATGACAAAATAACAATCTGTGGATTATCAAGGGCTCATAAGGGAGGGGGGAGCGGGGAGGGAGGGGACAAAAAAAGAGGACCTGATGCAGAGGGCTTAAGTGAAGAGCAAATGCTTTGAGAGTGATTAGGGCAAAGAATGTACAGATGTGCTTTATAAAATTGATGTATGTATATGTATGGATTGTGATAAGAGTGGTATGAGCCCCTAATAAAATGTTTAAAAAGCAAGAGCAAATAGATGAATGCTTGTTTGACCAAAAAACTGGGCACCATAGCCTCGCCACATTGAAATGCAAAAGGAGCCATCACAGGGAGCTCTGTAACTGGGACCTGGCCAAGTGGTGACCAGTAGCCTGGGACTTTGTAGCCTAATGTGTTGCAGCAAATTGCTTACTAGTTCTCCTCTAGCTATAGTCTTTGTAACGCCTACCAATGACAGGGTGGAACTATGCCACAGAGGGAAGTAGATAGCATGCTAATAATATCAGTAAGGTGCATGGCATCCTCGAAGATGTGAGACCATTCAAATAAGACCTGTAGACCCCTAATGTGGGGATTGGTCGGTTTGGTCATCCTGGGTGAGTTAACTCAGAAACAGAAAGTGGAGGTTCTAGAGCACTGAGAAAGACGAGCCAGCAGTGGAGTGTGCTCTTTGGACCCAGGATTATTACTCTGAGCACCACCTCTGTCCAGGAGACAGAGATCCCTGACACTGGATGCATCAGGAGACAATGAAAAACAGTGGCAGATAAATAGCTCATGGAAGCACAGGCAGCAGCACCAAGACCCCAGAACAGGGAGCTCGCCAGCACACAGAAGGAGAAAGCTGAGTGTTTTGGGTCAAGGCTTCCAGACAAAGCGGGCTGCCTCAACGCACCTATCAGCAGAGCTGAAAGAACTTTGCACACGGTCCCAAGCAGAGCAGAGGTCAAGGAGCTGCAGGGCAGAGGTCAAGGACCAGATAAAGTTCTGCCTCTGGGCACCACTGGGAAGAGACTGTCCTGACTGAAGAACTATATCCCCAGTCATTTCTGATCCTGAATTGTCACCTGCTAGGTCCCCAATTAACCCCAGAAAAATAAGTATTGTTTGCGAGTTCTGTGTGGCCATTGCCACTTAAGGATTATCAAACCCAGCAGAGAAGAAGAGAGTGTCATGGTAGGGATGGTTGGTGTCAGAAACTGTGAAAAGAAAGGAGGGTGGCGGCATTTTGATCTCTGTCTCATAGGAATCAGCCTTGGGCTGTTTATCTTGATTTTCCTCCATTGCCTTTTGTGAAGTTACAGGGGGGTCAAATGCCTCCACTATGCCATTTATACCCCTACATTGACAAGTCGTTGGATGAAGGTTAGTTTGGGGAAGGAGCAGACCTTGGGGAGCTCTCATCAGCTGAGGCAATCCTGATAGGGGACAGACAGCTGGGACCTTGTCTATCAGTGGCTCTCTCCGCAGCTGGGGAAATCAGTCACTTGGCCCTGAGAGGAATCTGGGTGACACACTCATCTATGACTATACCCTGAAGAACAAGCTCCCACAAAAACCTGGCTGAGAACTCTCGCCTAGAAAACAGGAGTGCATGCCTAGCTAATAATAGCCATTTACTGAAGGCCCTATGATTGGAACTGTGCCTCATTTACAGACGGAAAACTAGAGGAAGGGATTTAAGGTGGCTAAGTTAATAAGTGACAGAGACAAGATTCAAACACAAGTTTGAAGCTGGTACTGTTAGCCTTTTATCCAGGGCTGGGTTTTAGATGAGGCAAATGAGACACTTGTCAGGCACACAAGGTAAAGAGGCCTTCCCTCTCCAGTGTGACTTTCCCCATAAGTCTGAATCATGGGCCTGGTGTGTCTTATTTGCCTTCCCTGAGTCTCAGAACCTGGTCTAGTCTGATTTGCTATTTGGAGGAATAAGCCAGAATGCTCAAGTACTCTGAGTCAAGACCCAATCTCCCCTGGAATTGTTCAGTGGGACTTACCAGCCTCTTCCTTCGTGTTTCACTTTTCTAGAAACCTCCATGGAGGACTAGCTCTCATGAAGAGAGCTTCAAAAAGCTCATGGCAAAATTCCATTATTTTTTCGTATCATTTTTCCACACGCTTTTGGAAGCTCCCTCCTCATCCCTTTCCACAGTCTTTCTCAAGGAAAGAGACTGTTGCTGGTTGATGTCAGATGCCCCTGAGTCTGTTTTCTACTCAGAAAGCTCTGCACAAACTCTATCAAAAAATGACGTAGAGTCAAACGTGCTGTGTGTCTTTAAGTTGATGTCAGCTCATAGTGACCCTACAGGACAGAGTAGAACTGCCCCCAAAGGTGTCCTAGGCTGAGATCATTATGGGACCAGCTTGTCAGGTCTTTTCCCCTTTAGAGCCCATGGGTAGGTTCAACCTACCAGTCTTTTGTTTAGCCACCCAGTCCTTAGCCATTGTACCACCAGGGCTCTTTAAAACAGGGATTAGGTTGATTAATTTTATAATCTCCAGCCACATTTGAAAACTGCTTCCCAGAACACCCTTGCCCAGATTGTTGATTAAGACGGGCATTTGGGGACTCATTTCTTTCTCATTTGTGTAAGTGCACTCTATGAGAGGGGTTTCCCTTCATAGATAGGTGATCACATACTATTTTTCCAAATTGAACCACTCTTGGTGGTATAATGGGTTAAGAGTGGGGCTGCTGCTAATGGCAAAGTTAATGGTTCAAACCCACCAGCTACTCCTTGGGAGAAAGATGAGGGTTTTCTGCTCCAGTAAAGATGTGCAGTTCTGAAAATCCGCAGAGCCAGTCTATTGTGCCATATATGAGGTCAACCCCATGGCAGTGGATTTGGTTTTGGTTTTGGTCTGTGGGGGAAGTCCTTAAGTCATTCTTTAGTCACATGGAGGAGTCCCTGCGTAGTGCAGTTGGTTAACATACTGGGCTACTAACTCATAGGTTGGAGCTTCAAGCCCAGCCAGAAGTGTCTCTGAAGAAAGGCCTGGTGCTGCATTTCAAACAACAACAACAAAATCAGTTATAGAAAAAAACAACAGAATGTCGTTCTACTCTGGCCCAAAGGAGTCCCTATGAATCAGAGTTAACTTCATGGCAACTGGCATGGGTTTGGTCCATGGGAAAAAAGAACCCTTCATAATTGCCTCCATGCCCAATAGTTCCTTTCCGGTATCCCTAGACCACCCCAGCACCCTCAGCATCTTGCCTTATAATTGCCATGGGTCCATCTCTCTTCCCAATGGGCCAGGCCGTGATGCAGCCGCTGCCGACACAGAGGGATTGTGCAGTCCCTGCATGATCTACAGTCCTCATGACATATATCTTGAATGAAGATTAAATGATCCTCATTAGAGCTTAGCTCAGGTGAATCCATTACCTCAGCTGGAACCGAAGTGGTGCCAGACCAATATCTGTTTTTAAAAGATAGAAGGGCATTCCTAATCTTTGTGGAGAAACAGAGAGGATTTAGTGAAATGTTTCTGCAGTTGAGGCTACAGATGATCTGTTGACATGGTCTAAAAGGTTGTAGGTGGTTTAATGTCTCTTGGTAGCATCAATTTTGCATTTTGTCCTGACTTAGCAAATTGGTTGGGATTTCGGCTTACTGACAAGGACCTTCAGAAAGAATGTGGTTGCAGGAGCAAGTTTAAGAAAGGAAGGAGCTTTGAAGTAGCCCTCACTGAGTGCCAATCCAAAACTCTGTTACCCAGCACCTCAGAGGGCTTGACCTGGGATGGACTATGGCAGCAGCACCATGAGCCACTTCCTCCAGTGGCCCTGACTGAAAGCTCAGAACCTGCCTCTGATTGGCAGCTGAGAGATACTAGGACCGTCACCTGCCACATCGCCTGTATTTCTCCTGGCAGTAAGAAATCCCCTAAGTGCACTATGTTTGGGCAATCTTTCCAGCCTACAAGCAGTTGTTGCTTATCTCTGTTAGCTTTGTGCAGGGGAACAATCAGGCTTTGAAATTGAAAGACTTGCATGTGACTCATGAGGTTAAGAGCCCAACACATAACCACTATATTACCAGGGTTCCTTCCTCTTGAAGGATAGGTAAGCAACAAAAGGACCATTTCTCTTAAAACCTCGGATCGAGAGTGGCACACAACTCCTTCCACTTTTATTCTATTGGCCAAGCCCTTTGCTGGCAGGGCAGGGAAGTTTACTCTTTCCTTGGATGACTAGGAAGTGAGTGAAATTTTGTCATCTCATACAAAGGGAAAAGGGAAACATGCTCTATGATCAAATAAGTTTAAAAAAAAGTCAAAATATTCATAGAATCGGCCCAGTGTGGCAAAAGCATGAGCACTCCCATTGTAGAAGAAACACTGCTCTCGGGAACCACACTGTGCCTGGCAAGGGAGGCTGGGAGGATTTATGCTTGCTCACTTTGGCCAAGTCATTAAGCAAGGCTGATCAGTAGAAAAGGAAATCGGGTTTTGTGCGGGGATGTGTCATTGGATATGCAGGCGATTCTCCTTGAGATGTATTGGCCCACAACTTTGGACTCACATACAGCAGTGACCATGAAGATGGCATCGAACCTGGCGACACTTCATTTTCTTATATAGAAAGTTGACATAAGCATCTCCTGGTGGTGTAGTGGGTTACACATTGTGTCCCTAACCTTAAACTCAGCAGTTCGAAAACAGCAGCAATCAGTGAGGGAAAGATGAGGCTTTCTACTCCTGTCAAGAGTTACAGGCTCAGAAACTCATGGGGGCAATTCTCCCCTGTCCTACAAGGTCGCTATGCATCAGCAGTGACTCGATGGCAGGGAGATTAAGTTGATATTACCTATTTTAGAAAACGGTTCTGGTTATTCAATTAAGTAAGGCAGGTGCAGCCCTGTCACACAGGGTTTGTTTAGATAGCACAGTAGTGTCCACTCACTCATTAGCTCAGTGTGTCTGGAACCCCAATGTGTATTACCACATGGGACAATGCAGGTTGAAGACACTGGGGATTCGTTCTTTGTTGAACAAGCCCTGGAATTGCAAGAGTTCTAAAAAGGGGTCAAAGTTCCTATTTTTATAACTCTCTCTCTCTCACACACACACACACACACACACACGGAGAAAGTGGTGAACTTCACAGAACGTAGTGGGGACTTCACAGAAAGGGGGGTTGATAGCAGTGAACAGGGTTGGGATGGGTCTTGTTCTATCCATTTGAAAGTCTCTAGGCTAAACAGAAATGTCCTGGTGGTATAGTAGGTTCGGTGTTGGCCTGCTAACCACGAGGTCAGCAGTTCTGAATCCACCAGTTCCTCCATGGAAAAAAGATGAGGCTTTCTATTTGAGTAAAGAATTATAGACTCAGAGACTCATTGGGGCATGTTTATTCTTCCCTATAGGGGCGCTTCGAGTCAGAATGAACTCAGTACAGTATGCAAATAACAAGCTGTGCTAATACCATTCCAGAGAGACAGTGGTGTTCCAGGGACATTGGTTTCCCCTGACCCTGACCCTGAGGAAACATGAGGTCTTCAGGTCTTCTCCTGCTGCTCTTCTTTACCATCCTCCCATATCCTCCTCTGCACTCCCAAGTGGTGGGCATGATTTATAAACACAGAAATCCACTTACTCCTTTGGAAAATTGGTTTACTTCACCCAAAAATTCGGAGAACTGTGTTGTCTCCCTTTCAAAGTAAATTATACGATGAACATACAATATTGATTGCAGGCATGTGGATTCTTAATCCTCAAGTTCCCATGAAACCCTGCTTTCCATGGCAAATAAGCCCGCCATTTCAGCACGCCAGTATTGCCATGAGAAAGGAGCCTCAGCAGCACCACTGCTCCGCAGACTGCTTTTCACGGTCACACGGGGATGTCAGAGTGCCCCACACCTCATGCACTGACTCAATGCTTGCTTGCAGGGGTTTCATTTCGTTAGAGCCCAACAACTTCCGAACATTGGCAAATTCCCTCAACCAAAGGTGGGCAGCGGCCTCAAAATGTCATTAACCACCAGCAGGGTTGCGTTATGCTTGTCAGTGCCATCATGTGCAAGCGGAAAGACAATTCCCACAGGCTGCCAGCTCTGTTTGGGGAGGGAATGCCAAGTGGGGAAGCTGTGGGTCCTCACCCCAGCAGCCAGAGTTCCTGGCTCCAGGCCCTGCCCCAGGCTGTGCCAGGACGAAGAGCCTGGACTCTCAGAGACTCCGTAGCTCAATTTCCACTCAGGCTGTGTTGTGTTGTGTTGATCATTCCTTCCCTAGGCTGCCACCCATCTGTCAGTTTGTCATCATGTTGTCATTTGTCTATAGCTGTGATTGCTGTAAGCAGTGTCACCAGCTAAGATTATAACCAGAGCAAGCCACTCTGGACACGCTTCACCAGAGCATCCAAGCTAGGACACACTGGGAAGAAAGACCTGATGATGTACTACTGAAAATGAGTCCATGGAACCCGATGGATCAAAAGAGAATACCGTCCAAACAAGTACTGGAAGAGGGCACCCTAGGTGGGAATACACTCACACTATTCAGTGGGAGGTCTCCCTGGGTAGTGTTTGACTAGCACCCAGGAAGTCGGCAGTTAAATCCCACCCAGAATCCAAGAGGTGCCTAAGGAAGGTAGGCCTGAAAATCTGCTTCCAAAAGGTCACAGCCTTGAAAACCCTATGGAGCAGTTCTACTCTGAAATGCATGGGGGTCGCTATGAGTCAAAATGGACCGAAAAGCAGCTAATAACAACAACACTGTATAAAGAACAACACTGCAAGTCCTTAGGACAAAATACACAGCAGGCACAATAGCCTCGACCCCACAGGATAGGGCAACTTATTTTCCTTTGTACCAGAGACCGGAACTGTACAACGGAATGAAACCCTGCCTGCTCTTGTGTCATCACCACAGTCGTTGGTCCATGTTGAGCCCATTGCTGTAGCCACTGTGGACATCCATCTTATCAAGTGTCTTCTTCCCTCTTGCTGCCCCTGTACTTTAACAAGCATTATGTCCTTTCTTAAGAACCAGTCTCTCCTGATAGCATGTCCAATGGATGTGAGATGAAGACTTGCCATCCTCACTTCTAAGGGGCATTCTGGCCGTGCTTCCTCTAAGAGGGATTTGCTTGTTTTTCTGACAGCCCAGACGACTTTCGGTATTGTTTGCACATCATTCACATGCATTGATTCTTCTTCAGTTTTCCTTACTCACTGTCCAGCTCTCACATGCATATTGACCATTGAAACTACTTACCTTGAATTCAGAGCTTAGGGTACACTACTCAAAGCCACATAGCTTGTGAGTGGCTGAAACATGGCTGCTGCCAGGATCTGTCCAATTTATTTTATTGAAACATCATACTCAAAAGGTGCTTTAGGCAAACATATTTTGTCTTTTGACTACATGTCCCAATAATATAACCAGACTCAGACCCTCACATTGTAATGATTCAGGAATATGTCTGAGAGGTAAAAAGACCGCCAACCATATAACTGATGGGAGAATAGGTACTGACTGTCACCTGCAATGCCATTCCTTCAACAAATATTTATTGAGTGTTATTCAAATGACAACTTTTTGCAAAGCTTTAAGAAGACCCAGATGTAGAGAACACAGTCCCTGCTCACAGGAGACTCACAGATACTGCATCAGGGCATTCAGATCAGGGACACCACAGATGGATGCAGAAAGAAAAATCATTAAAAAAAATAGCAACACGCACAGAATCCAGGACAGATAAAATCCTCAGGAAAAGTAATGGGAGTAGCGATACTGTGGTAGCTTTATAATCTCCCATCATTTTGCATAGGGGTGGAGTCCAGACTGTCACGCAGGCCATAGCCAGTGAGGTCTCAATGTGGGCATGGCCTTCTCTTGAGGATTCTGGCAACTCCTGTATTCTTTCCTGGGGGTGAGAGACACCCATAACTTGATATTCCTGCTGACAAGATACATGGATCTACATTGACGGCAGCCAGAGCCTTGAACGGCGAGGAGTCATGTGGAGACCCATGCCACTTTCCACCTCCACTGGGTCCATAAGACATTCCACCGACTGCCCTGTGATCTTCCAGCACTTGGTGTCATTGCATGTGTTGCATAAGTCTGAAAAAACTTACACACTGTTATCGGATATATGGGTTAATTTCGTACTTATGGACGTGGTCAGGACTGGGCTGGGATGTTTTCTTAATATACAATTATTCTTCTATATAAAGCTTTTTTAAGACACATGAGTGTTTATGAATGTGCTTCTCTAGTTAACTCGAACTGACTCAGATACCATGAGGGCACAGGGTGGCTGTGTAGGGAAGGGGAGGGAAAGGGAACTGATAACAATGATGGATTTAGAACACACACACACACACACACAGCCTAGGGGCCGAATAACATAAATATGGGTAGAGGGACACAGAAGACGGTGTGTATAAAGATATTAATTTATATATAATTTAGTAAGGGTGTGAGGGTTGAGGAAAGAGGGAAAAAACAGGAGCTGATATCAAAGGGGTTGAATAGAATGATAGTGTTTAGAAAATGATGGTGGCAGCATATGTACAAACTCGCTTGATCTAATTGATTTATGGATTGTTATATTATCTGTCAGAGCCCCCATTAAAATGTGTTCTTTTTTCGATAACAACATAAACTCACTGCCATGGAGTCAATTTTGACTCAGTATAGAACACTCCCTGTGGTTTCCTCGCTTGCTAATCTTTAAGGAAACAGAAAGCCTTTGCTTTCCCCTGCAGAGTGGCTTGTGGTTTCAATTACTGACTTTGAGGTTAGCAGGCACCATAGCACCATGATTCCTAAGGATGCTGATAGAAAGGGAGAACCTTGTGGAATGTAATTTAAAATTCTTTAATTATCTAGACTTACTTAACTGGAAGAGTCCCAGAGACTATGACCCTGAGTTACTCTTCAAACCTTGAATTGAAACTGTCCCCTGAAGTCATCTTTAAACTAAATAACAATTTAGCTCTTAAAGGATTGCATCCTTGAGTATTGCAGTCTTTAAAAAATCAGCACAAAACTAAATGGGTTACAGATAAGTCAAAATATATGTGAGAGGGTTGTGGCAGAGAGATTAAGTAAAAAGAAAGGAAACACCTTGAATAGAAAGAACAAGAATGTTAATTCAATATGAAGAGTGTGACCAATGTCACTGAACATTGTGTCCAGAAAGGGTTGAAATGGAACAGATTTTGCTTTGTATGTTTTCACATATCAAAACTAAATATTAGTAGAAAAAGAGAGAGACTCGCATCTGTTTGAGGAAGACTACCAAATACTGGGTTATATATAATGCTAAGTATTGAATATTATCCCATTTTCATATGGCAAGTATGGAAAGCCAAGGATGGAGTGAGGCATTCACAGGGGAGATGGCATTTGAATGATCCAGGAAAATGGCTAAAGAAGATGCTCATTCCCGAGTGTTTCCACTGGGTTCGCAAACACATCAGCAAATGAATGTCAAATAACCCGTCTCACCCTCTAACTCAGAGCTGTGCAACCGAACTCTCTTCTATGATGAAAATGTTCCAGAGCAGTGATTCTCAACCTGTGAGTCGCGACCCCCATGGGTGGGGGGGGTCGAACAATGCTTTCACAGGGGTCATCCGATTCATCACAGTAGCCATATTATAGTTATGAAGTAGCAACAAAAATAATTTTATAGTTGGGTGTAGCACCACACATGAGGAACTATATGAAAGTGTCACAACATTAGGAAGGTTGAAAACCACTGTTCTAAAGGCATGACATCCAATCTGGTAGCTACTACATTTTATCAGGAAAGACCAGTCCATGGAAAGGGACATCATGCTCGGTAAAACTGAAGGTCCACAAGAAAAGAGACTGACCATCAAGGAGATGGGCTGACACCATGGCTGCAACAATGGACTCCAACCTAACAACCATTGCAAGATTTGGCACAAGATCAGGCAGTGTCCTCAAAGTAACATCCTTGATCTTCAGTCTTTTTAAAAGATCTGTTGTAGCACATTTAGCCAATGCAGCGTGTCATTTGATGTCTTGACTAATGCTTCCTTGAGCATTGATCTGGCTTAGGGTTTAAAAATTCCCCTTGGCTTCTCAATCATACAGGAGGCCCACACAGTGATCATCTTTCCTCACTACACAGAGTGTCATGCCCCACTCACATTGGTCTCCTTGCTGTTCCAGGAAGAAGTTTGGAGAACCCAATCACAAGGCCTTTTGCACTGACTGTCTCCTACCTGGAACACTTTCCCCACCGCCAGATGGCCACTCCTGTGTCTTCCTGCCGTATTCAAGTTCTGCATTGTCAATGAGATCTTCCTTGGCTGCGATGCACTACTTGCCCCAATTTTCCCATCCAGCGCAGTTTAGTGAGAAAAATCTCACTGCTACCTGCAGGGGTGGGAGCCTGGGCACTGGCATCTCAGAGAATGGAGCATAATCAGAACAGAAATGAGACCCTACCTCTCATGCTAAAAGGCTGCTAACTGCAAGGTCTAAACCACCACACAACCAGCCACTTCTCAGGAGAAAGGCTGAAAGTTAGTCTCAGAAACCTACAGGGGAAGTTCTACCCTGTCTTATAGGGTCATTATGAATCAGTATCAACTCTATGGCAGTAAATTTGCATTTGGGGGCGGGGCGCGTTCTAAGGAGCTCTGGGTCACATACCCTGATCAATCCAACTGGCAGCTGCATCAGCTGGCTAAGGCTTCAAAAGACTGAGTAGGTAACCCAGGGCTCAGTGCTGTTGGCAGAAACTTGTGGGGGGTCAGAAGGACTTGAGGTGATGGTGTCCTTCTCAGTGGCCTCAGATAATCTTCTCCCCGGTCTGGGCATCAGCATCTTCTTTGCAAAATGGGATGATTGCATTAGAGAACCACTAAACTCCTACATACCTGAGCAACCAGGAAGCAATTGTGAATCCTGGAGAGGAGCAAAGACTATGCTGGTGGCTCTGCAAATCTTGGGAAGCCTGGATCCGATGTGGCTGGAACTGTCCACTGCGAGGCACCAAGAATCCCGAGAGCTGTGGTTCAGGTCTCCCCCTTGCCTGTGTACCATGGAAGATTTAATAAATGTTCTCCTCATGCTACCTTTAGGGTCCTTGGTGGCAAAGTGGCAAAATCCCTTCACATTGGCCTGCTAACTGCAGGGTTGGCAGTTCAAACGCACCTGCTGCATTCCTGTAGAAAGGGCAGCTTTCAACTCCCACAAAGAATTGTTGTTTCAGAAATCCACAAGGACAGTTGTATCCTGTAACTATGAGTCAGAACTGGCACAATAGCAGTGCGTGAGTGAGCTTTAAACTACATTTGAGACTGGGGTCTATTTTGAATTCCCCTACCTGTCCATTGGGTGTCATGGGAAGAAAGTAGATAGGAGAAAAAAGGGTAGGAGGCAGTGAGGGAGGAGGGTAGAATGTACTGGAGTAACACATTCTGGCAGAAAATTGTGTGTATGTGTGTGTGTGCGTGTTCTATTGAAATTCACACAGAGTATGGGTGGGGGAGGGAACTGAAAAAGTAATTATCCATGAAAAAGAAAATTTTTTTTCTTTGGTGATTTTCCTTTTGTTG
Organism: Tenrec ecaudatus; assembly: GCF_050624435.1. Lineage (NCBI taxonomy): Eukaryota > Metazoa > Chordata > Mammalia > Afrosoricida > Tenrecidae > Tenrec > Tenrec ecaudatus. Next base: position 120,286 of record NW_027459069.1, on the reverse strand, counting down.
AGCTAAGGGATGGAGAATGTACTGCATAGGCGTGACCAGCCACTAGACCGGTGTGCTGTTAACACACCCTCCTGCCTTTGCATACTGGGGGCCTCTCTGTAAACAGAAGTGACTTGTGACTTCTGATTTCCTGGGGCTCTAAAGAGAACCCAAGAATAGAAGTTTTAAATCGTGAACAAAGGGGAGACAAAGGGTTAATGAGAGGACAGAAGTTTGAAGTTTCATTGGATGAACACAGCGCCAGCATCCAACAAACATGCCAAAGGCTGAACTCTGCCCGGAAGTAATGAATGAGCACTGCCTTTAGCCCGTGTCCTCACTCTCCCCGTCTCCTGCACTCCAAGCCAGCCTCACTAAGAGTAGTCAAAGGTGACATGATGGTCCTTTCATCTCTCTCTGATCCCTCACACTGCCTTCACCTCTATCCAAGTTGCTTCATCCTTCCCCCTTCTCCCTGATCTTCCTCTTTGAAAGATCTAATTCACACTAACTGGTAAAAGTCAGTTAGCACACAAGAGAGGAGACATCTCCTTCCTCAGCCTATACTGCAGAAAAGGAAACTCGGGCTTGTGCTCATTTGCCCAAATGGCAAAGGTCCCATCAGGGGCAGGGCCATGATGTGAAAATTCAAGCAAGCAGCCCCAGAGCCAGAGCTCCCAACCCTCATCCACTGCAGTTCAAGTTCATGGGGTGAAGTGGTGAAACGCTAACCAGAAACTGAGAGTCAATGTAGATACCCAAGGCTTACTTGCCAGGGCACTCACTCACTGCCATTGAGTCAATGCTGACTCATAACAACCCTATAGGACAGGGTAGAATTCCCCTGTGAGTTACTGAGGATGTATCTCTTTATAGGAATAGAAAGCCCCATCTTTCCCTTGTGGCATGGCACATTATTAGATAGAAAGACTTAAAAGATTGGTCCAGGGCCTTCAAACTGAGGCAATCAAGGCCAGACTCATAACAATGGCCCCTGTGCTGTCCTCGCTTAGGTGAGCTCCATCAAGGATACATCTAGGCAGGCCCTTGGAGGGGGATGGATGGAGAGGAGTGCAGGCAATCTATTTTGTAAGGCATTTTCCGCAAGGGTAAGATGATCTACATTCTTGGCTAATTATCAAAAGGAATTCAATGGAGGCTTAATCAAACTGGGGAGGCAGCAAATGGACAGAGTTGTCACTGTCATCAGCAATGCAAACCTTAAACCCAACTCAGTGCCACAGAGTGGATTCTGGTTACAGTGACCCTTTAAAGGGAGGTGGAATGGCCCCTTGTGGATTTCGGAGACTATAACTCTTACCAAGATTGGAAACCTTGTTTTTCTCCTCAGGGGTGACTTGTAATTCTGAACTGCTGACCTTGCAGTTAGCAGTCCAATCTGTAACCACTATGCCACCCGCCTTTTGCAAACTGGAGTGCTCACAATTTAAGTTCTAATACAATTATACATGGTTACATTATCAGCAAATTCTATCATTCCGGGAGATGCGCAAATTGCTCGGACCCCGACCAATGGGGCAGCCTGGGTTCTTGTACACTGGTGTTTCCTGGGTTCAGACCCCAGAAAGCTCAGATCCCTCCTGCTTCCCCTCAAACTCCTCTGCCCAGTGCTGACCCCAGGAACCCCAGGGATGCTCACCCTGCTTGGAGTCAGGTGAATGGATTTGGTTCACGACCCAGTCAGAAGTTGAAGTCCTTCCTTGTCATGCTTCAATGTGCAAGACACTAGTACCAGATTTCTAGCTCCCTAGACTGGACTGTATTTCTCTGTGGCAAATCTTTGTTCTGAAACAGAAGAGGAGGCAATGTTGAAAAAGGCATATCACTTTCTTGGCCTGTACTTCTTGCGCTAAATAGTGACCACCCCCACCACCTGGGATCAAAATCCTGCTCAAAGCTGAGGGTTTGCATTAAACAAGGGTCCACTCTATCTTTGCAGAGCAATTTTACTAATTTCCCAAATATCATGATCAACTTTGGATCCACAAAGTGGAAGTACTTAAGGCCTCAAATTTCTCAAGCTCCATTGAAGGTAAATATCTTCTTTTCACCAGCAATCTAACTGAAGAACGGAATATTTTATGAAGAATGTTCTTTAAAAGCCCATAACGGAACCTCAGACCAAAACCCTTGACATATCTGGTGAAAGTGATCAAGCTGAATCACGCTCATATCTGCCACTCCAACTCAGGCTGAGCTTCTCATTAAGTAAAACCTACTCCAATCCCCTTGCATCCTGGGTATTCTTTACAATATCTATTGTGTGAAGAAATCCCTATGGTTGGGTGGCCATTTATGCACAATAGTGTAGTAACTAGAGAAAGTTTTTGTACAGGTGGACAACAAGAGACAGAGCGACACCAATAGCACATCCTAGAGGTACCTTGGCCAAGATAGAGATATTCTAAACAAGAAAACAAGCCAGGGGAATCCTTATTTGCTACTCTCTTAAGCTCTTGTGTTTACAGATGTCCGATTTTAAAGCCTTTGGGAAAGACTGCAGCTTACAGTCATGGAATGGCAAGGGGTCGTGGTAAGAGCCAAGGTGAGGGAAGATGCTTAAAAATGCAAGATGTATCCAGAAAAGAGATGACTGATCAAACCATTTTGTCATCTTGACCTAAATTCTGGATTCCAAGCTTTCTAGGTAATGCTGACTGATGGCAAACAACACACACTGTAGTAGTGGGCTTATTGGCTTGGGTTCAAGGATGTCCCATCCATAGTCTCAGGTGTGAGTGACGATTTGTCCCGTCAAGAGGGGTGTAAATCATTTATCACTCTAGAGGATCCAGCCAGAGCAAGTGATCTATGAGAGTCGAGTGGGTTTCAGGATGTTCAGAAAGTTTACAATCAACTGAATCACAATTCAATTCCATGAGAAACTTCAAGGCTAACTGTAAGACAGATTAAAGATGAAGATTCTGACAGCTAGACAGGAGAGTATTCACGCAATATGAATAGATGCTTTATTCTTTTTGTCTAAGTTCACGTTATTGGGTGAAACATAACAATGATTGTCAGAGTAACCTTACTAATATTTTCTATGAGACCAGTAATAACCTGTAAACAAGGTCAGATAATGATACTTCAAGAAAACTGTAGAGCAATATTGATAATGGATCTACATGAAAAAGTTCTTGAAAACATTGGGAATAGAGTCAGAAAACACATGAAAATAATTACACATGATAATTAAGTAGAATCTATCCTAGAGTTGATTTAATATAAGAAAATGAGCACTGTAATATATACCAATTAATGTAAAAAAGAATTAATAATCTAAATAGACACAAAACTTACTAAACAAAGTCAAAGACTTTTCATGCTAAGGAAAAATAACTCTACAAATCTAACATAAAACAAATATAGTTCAAAATGTTAATATGCTAATATACATTCCTAAAAAGAAAAAGTCATACGTGAAAAAACATCACTCCACGTCAGAAAAAGGACAACCATAAATGTCCACTTTTACCAATGATATTAAAAATTGACTGTATGTTCTAACTAGAGCTACCAGGTTCACTTTTTTTTAAGGAAGAGGCTTCCAAAAAGACATAAAAATTCCTTTAATCATAATTTAATTATCACATCCATAAAATATTCACGATATGCCATGAATAGCTAATAAATGCTAAAACATTGTAGGCTACATTTAAACACGCTGAAATAACTCTTGGTACTTAACTCCCTAACTATTAATTGTTAATCAGAAGTGGAAGGGGAAGGTGGGGGGAGAAAGAGAGAACCTATCACAATGATCTACGTATAACTCCCTCCCCAGGGGGATAGACAACAGAAAAGTGGGTGAAGGAAGACATAGGGCAGTATAAGAGATGAACAAATAATACTTTACAAATTATCAAGGGTTCATGAGGAGGGGGGAATAAAAATGAGAAGCTGACAGCAAGGGCTCAAGTAGAAAGAAAATGCTTTGAAAATGAGTATGCCAACAAATGTACTAATGTGCTTGACACAATGGATGGAGGTGTGGATTATGATAAGAGTTCTACAAGACCCAATAAAGTGATTTAATAAAAAAAGAAATACAGCATGATCAAAATTATAGAATTTATCTTACAGAAAAGGAAGTACAAATGTATTCAGATTAAAACCCTGAAACAGGGAATTTGTTTCCACCCATTCTGTGATGAAAGCATGAATTTAGAGTCCTGTAGTTTTCTGTAGTGTTGAAGGTCCTCATGTACTGATGAATTAATAAACTAAACCAAGGCATTCGTGTGCACATATAATATTAGAGTGACTATATAGACACACATATATGTATGTGATACACACACATATATGTATGTGATACACACACATATATCAAGCTGGACAACAGATAGGATTGATGCTCACCCAAAAACTGAAGTTTGGGGACTTGAACACACTGAGCCATGGATGCTCTAGGTAGCATTGGACCCATGGGCTTCAGTTGGACTGGGCTGGGATGTTCTCTTGATGAAAAGCTCTCTCTTATGCATATGTCAGTGTCTATAGTTTTATTTTTCTAGAGAACCCAGCCTAAGGCAGATCCCCATCACATTAGTGTCATATGAGGGCGAAAAGGTGTACCTGACATGCTGCTCTTGGAGAAAAACACATCACAAGGAAAGTGTGAAAAGATAATCAACAATTCCCTGACACTGAGCCAGTCCTATGCTCCTCTAGGTCTGTGGAATTTTGGTGGATGAAAATCTATTTATAACAAAAATATCAGAGGGGCCAGCCCCAATCCCAACTAAGAGGACAGCTGCCCCTTCCCCCAGAAGAATTTACTTCAGATGACAACACTGAAGCTACAGCTCAGGGAAAGGGACATGTCTGATCAGAGCACACGGGAGAAAATGAAGGGGGAGGAAGAGAGAGTGGAGCACACATCCTGGCCCACCAAGCTTTGAGGACAATATGCCTGCTCTGAGCAGCCCATGCAAAAAGAAGCACTATGGCTGCCCCGACTATGAGTCATGACATCCCTCACTGACCTATAGCCCTATAGGGGACAACACTGGAGACAGTTTGGGAATTGCATCCGATCTGACCCCACCACACCCAGGCAAAACACTAAGGGTGTTGTGCAACAGAACAGCAAGGGAAGTAGAGCAAGGAAGTCCCAAGAGTACCAAAATTAGACTCGGGGGCCAGGGCGTGGCACCCCATCAGACTCCACAGAAAAGCACTCCTAAAGGTCAACATACAGACCTCTAACTTTTTACAGGCTTTTCTCTTTTTTCCCTTTTTTTCTTGTTGCTGTTGTTTTGTTTTCTTTTGTCATTTTGTTTTGCTCTTTTGTGTGTATGTGTGCTTGTGTGTGTGTGTATGTGTGTGTGTGTGTGTGCATATTATATCTGCACTTCTAACTAGATAATATAGGCCAGATAAACAATCTGGAGGAGAAAGCAACAGGACCCATGGTTGGGGCGGGGAGCATGACATGGGAGAAGGGGAGGTGGGGGAAAGAAAGTGGTGTTAACCAACCCAGGGAAAAGGGAACAATCAATAAGTGATCCAAAATAGTGGGAAACAGAAAGATTTCTCCAAGTCATCTCCCCCAAATATATGTTAGACTTAGGACACTGCTCACAATTAATGGTAAATAATTGTCAAGTTACCTCCCTGAAGGCAATCAGCTGTCAGAGGACTGTCTAGTCCCACCACATATAGGGCCCATCCCTGCTGTTAAGGACAATGGGATACTTCCCCCTAAAGGCTTCAATTTAGACCCTGCAAGGTGGGTTTACAGTACACCTTACTGATAATGATTTCTACAGTGAACCAGAGAACAGGTCAAACCTGCTCAGTGACATCCAAAGTTAGGCTGCCATGCTGAATCTCGGGTCCGCCCATCTTGTCACATGCACACCCTTACTCCCTCCTCTTCCAACAGCATATGAACCCCTACAGCAGCCCACTCCCATTACTATATTACCTATAGCACAACACTTTCCTGTGATGGATTTCTTCACCTGTAATTAGGGGGCCTGCACATCCCCAGATGATATAAAAGCCTTGGTTAGCAATAAATATTTCTCTCCCCATGTGGACCACCAAGTGAGGCTGAGGTGAACATGCAACTATGAAATGTGTCTGACTCCATTATTTCAATCTCTCTTCTATCTCTCATGCTCCCTATGACTTTACTATAATCTTTATTTATTATCACTGTACAATTGCACCAACCGACCCGCTGTGATGTGTTAGGGTCTGGCCTTTCCCCTGACACAAAATAAGTGGCAAGGAGGGTGTAAGATGCCTGGTAGGGATTGATCAAGGCAATGTAACTGAGAAGAATTACTGAAACCCTGAAATTACTGAACTACAGACAGAGCATGATAGTGGGACAAGAGGAAAGTAAAAGGAAATAGAGGAAAGAACTAGGAGACAAAGAGCATTTACAGAAGTCTAAATACAAGCATGTGCATATGTAAATATATTTATATTAGGGTGGGGAAATAGATCTAGGTGCATATATTAATAGGTTTAGTATTACGGTATCAGATGGACATTGGGCCTCCATGCAAGTGCTCCCTCAATGCAAGAACACTTTGTTCTATTACCTGGCATTCCACGATGCTCACCTTCCTAAGATGATAGCTGAAGACAACTGTGTGCAAAGAAAATGTGAAGAAAACTGATGGAGCCCAGCTACCAAAAGATATAGCATATGGGATCTTAAAGGTTTGAAGGTAAACAAGTGGCCATCTAGCTTAGAAGCAAGAAAGCCCACATGGAAAAAGCACACAACCTATGGATTGATTACAAGGTGTCGATGGGATCAGTATCGGGCATATTGTGAATGAAGGGGAGTGAAGATTGGGGATCCAAAGCCCGTCTGTCAGCAACTGGACAGCCCCTTACAGAAGGATCATAGGGAAGAGACGAGCCAGTCAGGGTACAGTGTAGAAACAATGAAAATACAACTTTCCTCTACTTCCTAAATGCTCCTCCTCCCCTCCACTATCATGAAGAACCTAATTCTCTTACAAATCCAGCTAGACCAGAGGATGCACACTGGTACAGATAGGAACCTGAAACATAGGGAATCTGGGACAGAAGATGCCTTCAGGACCAGTGGTGAGAGTGGTGCTATCATGAGGGTGAAAGGAAGGTGGGGCAGAAAGGGGGGACCCATTACAAGGATCTACATAAAACCCCCTCCCTGGGGGATGGACAACAGAAAAGTGGGTGAAGGGAGACATCGGACAGTGTAAGGATGAAAAAATAATAATTTATAAATTATCAAGGGTTCATGATGGAGAGGCAGTGAGCAGGGAGGGGGGAAATTGAGGAGCTGATACCAAGGGCTCAAGTAGAAAGCAAATGTTTTGAGGATGATGAGGTAACACATGTACAACTGTGCTTGACACACAATGGATAAATAGATAATAAATAGATAAAGCTATCATGTTAACCTTGAAAAAACGCAGAGCTCTTACAAGGCACAATGCACACATAGCCTCTCTGCACCAAAGGTCAACACTCACATTTATAACACGTAAGGAAACTTGGTAGACTCATAGTCACACTTGCTATAAGAAATCAGTATAACACTAAGAGCCTTATATGCATGGGGAAACATGACATCATGCTCCTGAGAGGAAAGTACTACACTTGTTTATATAACAAAGTATTCCCATTACTCAGCTCACATACTGCAATAGCATCACTGAGTATGAAACATACACAAATATACATATACACACGCACGCACACATCTTTCCGTTTTTAAGGAAAATATTCATACCTACTGAGGCCAGGTTTCTAAAAGTTTCCATCATCCCGTGTCTCTATAGTTTCCTCTCAGAAAGGTCCAGCAATGCCCATTCTTCCTCGGAGAAATTCAGAGCCACCTCCTCAACAGCCACAGTGTCCTAAAACATCCCGTATATTCTGGCTTGGCAAGGTACCATGCATTCCACTATGTGAAAGGATGAAGAAGACAGTCCTGGGGAAACAGAGACTTCACATGGGCATTAGACACAGGGGTCTTGCTCTAAGGATTTCCATCAGGGTTTAGCTAACCCACTTCACCCACTAGATCAGCTGTTCTGAACCTGTGGGTTGCAACTCCTTTGGGGGTTGAACAACCCTCTCAAAGGGTTCTCCCGTTCATAACAGTAGCAAAATTACAGTAATGAAAATAATTTTTTGGTTGGGGGGTGAGCACACATGAGGAACTGTATTAAAGGGTTGCAGCATTAGGAAGGTTGAGAAACACTGCACTAGACACACTCCCTCACTAATTACATGTTATCCCAAGGACTGCATGCTTCTAGCATAATGAGTTTATCTCTGTACAGTTTGTCTGTGACCAACTGCAGCCTTATTTCTATCTAGCTGTTTCAGAATAGAGAACAGTCAGAACACATAAATCAGATGAATGATCAAAAATAAAAGCCTCCATTCCAAATTCATATCCTCTCTTCCATTGGAGGGAGGATTGAAATTAAAATATTTATCAGAACAGGAAGCACAGGGTGAAAGGAAGATGACAACTAGGAAACACTGCAGAATTTGTGCTTCTCCCTGTCGCCCCTCCTTAGCCATTGGAGAGCTGCTGGTATGAACTAACAAAGTAGGGACCCAAAGCCCTGGAGTCATGGTATCTTCTTGGAGAATTCTACGTGATCAAGAGCTGACGTATTACCTGGTGATAGAGATGATTATTTGGGGAATTATGAAATTTTCTATAGAGTGTCTATGTTACTCGCCTACTTTCCAGTCACTCTGCAGTTGCACGCTTGTGTATTTTGTATTTTCAATGAGATAGGACAAGCTATTGAAAAGGGAAACCGGGTAAGAGTGAAAGGTAACAATAGAATATAGATACCCTCTGTACACTGGTACAGATAGGAACATGGAAACAAGGAATCCAAGGTGGATGATCCATTCAGGTCCAGTGGTGAGAGTGGCAATACCAGGAGGATGGAGGGAGGGTGGGGTGGAAAGAGCGAACTGATTACAAGGATCTACATATAACCTCCTCCCTGGGGGATTGACAACAGAAAAGTGGGTGAAGGGACATTTTGGACAGTATAAGATATGACAAAATAATAATTTATAAGTTATCAAGGGTTCATAAGGGAGGGGGTAGTGGGGAGGGAGGGGCAAAAATGAGGAGCTGATGCCAGGGGCTTAAGTGAAGTGCAAATGCTTTGAGATTGATAATGGAAATGAATGTGCAAATGTGCTTTACACAATTGATGTATGGATTGTGATGAGTTGTAATATAATGATTAAAAAAAAGAATATATGCAAATATCTTGAAAATTTTCCCACTGAGACAAAGCTACTGTCATGTAATTATTATGGACTGCTCCCCTCAAAAAATACTGCATACGCACATCAATACACACTAAGCTCATAGGATATACTGACAAAAGAGCACAATATATTCAGTATCATAATAGCATGTCCTTTTTGCTGATTGGGAAAATGTACTTAGGTTCCAATTTTCTTATAAGTTGACTGAACTTCAGTGCATTTCAATGTTAAACTGTTAGGATACTAGGACTTACATACCAGGCTTTGAGATGTTTTTCACATTTTAGATTTTTAAAGATTTTTTTCACATTTGCAGATCATGGAAGGCCGACTAGCTGAACATGATGACCACTAGCATTCTCTCAGCTGTGGGACTGGCCTCCATGACTTGTCATACTTTTGTTCCCGCATCTTTTCAGGAGGGACCAGTCCCTGGAGAAGGACATGGTGCTTGGTGAGGGAGAGAGAGGCAAAGAAGAGAAAGGCCTTCGCCAACATGGATCGACACAGGGGCTGTCGCAATGGCTCCAACGTGGGAACATGTGAGGATGGTGCAGGACAGGGCAGTGTGTCGCGCTGTTACATAGAGGGCTTTAGGGGCTGGAATGGACACGAAGCCACCTAACAACAACATAGAAAAGGTTGCACTTTATGCTAAGATTTCACAGCATGGCCAACTAGCTATGGCATAAAGTCGCATGAGCTGTCACGGTCACTCCACAATTCTGCTACAACAGTGTAACCTAGTGTCGATCCAATAAGCCTTTCAAAATCTCATCCACAGCAGTGCATCGGGTGCCGGGTTTTAAAGCCTTCCCATTCCTTCATGATGAACCAAAACCAAATGGACTGCGGTCAAGTACATTTTAACTCATTTTGACCATAAAACAGGGAGTGGAACTGCTCGCTAGTGTTTCCAAGTCTGTAAATCTTCACGGGCCCACGCAGCCTCCTTGGCCTCCCTTCATGGGCCTGGAATGCTGGAGCCACAGAGGGTCTGGCCAGCGGCATCGATTAAACCAGTGAACCACTAGGGCCTCTTTCACACAACATGTTCATGATAAAACACTGCATTTATTCAGCAACCACGATTCTGAGGCAATTTCCAAAAAGATTTGGCCACATTGGCTCATTTAGTCCTCTTGTCACTCACTTTTAAGCAGATGTTGCTCCCAATGGAATAGAGCTGAAGTCACCAACATTACTCACAATTTCAGTATTGCTCAAATGAAAACTTGTTGAACCAGGTCAGCATGCAGGTCCATGTGTGTACAACTAAATGCCTGGCAATTACATTTCTGTTCATATGCCCAGAGCTTTTTATTCTGTCAGTCATCAGTTACAGAGATGATCTGGATCTTCTGTGTAGTACAAAGAGGAGACAAAGAAAACAATCTATTCAATACAGATAACTGGAACGCATTGTCCTGGAAAAGCCAGGACCCTCAGACAATACTGCTTACCTCAGTGCCGTACAACTGGCTCTTGCATGTAAGAAATTATTAGATTGATTGAGCAAATAAAAAACCATTGAGCAAATCAGAACAAAACCAGACCAATGTGTTCTGAGAGGGCACACCATTCCAAAACCAACAGTTCAACCCTGGACACATGAGGTGGCTATGAGTTGAAAACACTCCACAGTAAATAACAAGAACAAAAGCACAAGGCCAAATGATAATAACTCGTATGAGAAATGCAACAGAGGTGGAGCCTAAGCATTAACACATACATATTTACATTTCGTGAGCTAGTGTAGGGAGAAATAAAATGATCATTTTAGGAAACACTAGCCAGAGAACCCTGGCATGATAAGGAAATTCTAACAACATGGGAAGGTTCTGTGATGAATTTGCAAATGCTCAGTTCGATTTCCGTTTCTCAAACATACAGGCTAAGGAGTCAAAGAGCACCTAGGTCTTCAGGGGCCGGAGAGGGAAGCTCCATGGTCAGCCACTAAATGAAAAGTTCGTTAGCAATAAGCATTCATGGAACTTCCCACACTGGAAAATAAGTGGAGCATGAAGAAGCACCAGCAAGAAAGTAAAACAAAAGAGGCAATAGTTTAAAGAAATGCAAATGAGGACGTTCAGGTTTATGACCAATATGTGAAGAGCTCTAAGTCACCATTCCAGTCTCAGAGATAAAAGCTGACCATGTTGAAGTCAGAGTACGGAGGTCACAGGGCATGTTTTCCTTTCTGGTGTACATTTTTTTTAAAAATTACTGTCATTGAGTCAATTCTGACTCAAAGCAACCCCACAGAGCAGAGTAGAACAGGGCCTGTGCGTTTCTGAAACTGCAACTCTTTAAGGGAGTAGAAAGCCTCATCTTCTACTGTGGACCAGTGAGCGGTTTTGAATGGCTGAACATGTGGGTACCAACCCAACGCATAGCACACTACATCACCATGGGTGCACAGTGTTGTAATAAATTGGAGAAAACTAGATGGTAACTAACAACAAGAAAAGCATCCTTTTAAATGCCTCTAATTAATTACTCTAGTTAGGACCCAGAGCAAACATCTGTCCTCAATACAGAGGGGCGGTGAAAACAGGTACTCTCTCAGCTGATTTCATTGTGAAATCATTCTGTGTACCTGCCTATGGGGCCCTTTTGTTTACAAGTGGTTTTCCTTATCTGCCCTTAGTAGTCTAATCAATTGCATTCATTGAAAACAGTGATTTGAAGGATGTGATGGGATTAACTAATGGGTAGTCCAAAAGAGTTTGTTCCTAGAGGAGAAAATACCAGACCACAGGGTATTAGGAAGAAATGTACTTGCTATGTTTTAAGGATAGTCAAAGCCCAGGTTGAACAAATACATTTTTATAAGGATAAAGGAAGTCAGAAAGGTGTGTCGTTGGGATTTCAATGAAGAAATGCAAAAAGATTGAAATCAATAAAAAAGTAGCATGTTCCAAAATTTCATACCATTGTGTGCTCACTTTCCCTATAAGATCACTAAAGACAAATGGGGGATGAACAACAGAAAAGTGGGTGAAGGGAGACATCGGACACAGTGGATGGATGTATGGATAGTGATAAGAGTTGTCTGAGCCCAACGTAAATGATTAAAAAAAAATAGCATATTCCAAAAAACTCTCCTCCACTAATATATTAGTTCCCAAAACTGTTAACAAAAAATATTTTATTTTTTGCACTTCACAAGAGTCCACAAAAAATGTGAATCAAATTGCATTTAGCCTCAAATAGCTAATAAGGGATCAAGAACAAGGGTTGGCATTGTCCGCACATAACTCCCTGCCACCACATCTGGTCCAACTCACAGCAGAGCTATCACAGAGCAGAACTCCCTGTAGGACTCCCACGCCTGCACATCTTTAGTGGAGCAGGCAGACTCATCTTCTCTGCACATTTCTGGTGAGTGTGCACAGCTGCTCTTGCAGTCAGCAGCCCAATATTTAACCCACTGGACAAAAGGACTCCTTTGTTCACGTGTCCCACATACAATAAAGTATCATTACAGGAACTCATGAAAGACCTACAGAAAAAGAAAAGCAGCTCCAGAAAGGCCCACCAATTTGTAAGGGAAGCTAATTCCTGACACATCAGGCTACACAGGGCTCTGCCTGTAAGCACTCACACTTCAAGATGCAGGTCCCTAAATGGAGTCCCTGAGTAGTGTGAGCAACAGAGTGCTCAGCTACCAAACAAATGATTAGAGACTGAAGGCAACCTTAGAAGAAATCAACAACTTCTGAAGTTAGCCAATGAAAATCTTACGGAGCATAGTTTTACTCTGAAACCACATACGGTCACCATAAGGAACCCAATGGTAGGCAAAATGATTGATATTTAACAAGTATTACTTAATTGAGATACAAGGAGCTCATTGGTAGCCAATCCTTCATGCCATGAATGCACAAGGGGTTTTTGAAAAAGGCCATGGGAAAATGGAATAAAAATAATGGAATTTTTCCATTTGGAAGCTACTGCATATCTTTTCCTAATAGATTATGCTAAACAGTGCAAAATTATGCTAAATAGAATAATGTCATAAATCTTTTTTAATTCCTCAAATATTGTACATCTTAAAAGTATTTAGGATCCCTGTTCATCTTCCATGATAATTCAGAAAGAATACTAAGCTATTTACATATAGCATCTCTCTTAAAGATCTATTAAAGCTGATATTAATTGTATTCTCTATCTATGGTAAAGAGACCAGTTAGGTTACCGTATATATGTACGATACACATAAAAACTTGACAATTGAAAATTTACAGAATGACTTTATTTTTCTGGGTCCTGCAAATTTTACAAATTCAACTGTGTGGTTTTTCATGTTATAGTTAGAAACTCAATCTCCTTGTAGTTTTGAATTTTCCTTCTTTGATGGATTGCCAGGTTTCATAGGTTCTGGCATGTGTGTACATACACATATGTGTGTCTTGCTTAGTTTTTTATGTCCCTGAGCATGATAATGGTTACCATGGATAGGTGTTCATGGAAAGGCTGGAAGTTTGTGTCTACTCAGTCTCCAGGGAAGAAAGCCTGGGTGATGCACTTGAGAAACCAGTCACTGAAACCCCTCGGCAACATCCCTGCACTCTGACTCACATGGAGTCTCCAGGAGTTGGTGTGGGTTTGATGGCAGATGCTTGATTTGGTTCATTCCTTTGGGGGAAAAATGAATTCTGGTATCATTTGCTACTCTGCAGGCTGGCAGTTCAACCTCACCAGCACATCTGCAAAAGGAAAATGAGGCTGGTTGCTTCTGTATAGATTTTGTTATCAGATACCTATGGAGGAACACTATGAGTCAGAATTGACTGTGTGGCAGTGAGTTTGTTTTAGGGGGTGGGACAAAGTTTCTAGGTGGCACAAACAGCTTGCACTAGACTGTTCCCCTGAGACTTGATGGGGGTAAACAGCCCGCATTACTGTGGAAGAACAGGAGATCTGCTTCCACAAACATGATGCTCTAGAAAAACTATGGAACAGTTCTGCTCTATAACACATGACATAGCCATGAGATGGAACTAACTCCATGACACCTATCCAAAGGGGAAATTGAACATGATCACATATTCTTGTCTATGTACACACATGGATATTACATTGAAATTATGACTAAATCAAAAACAAATATAATTCCCATTAAGAATCACCATGTCTGCAATGAATAACATGTCAGTGTGGCCCATCTAAATTAGTACGTGAAGAAGCCCCACTGCTCCAGTGGTTAAAGGACTGGCAGCTCCATGAAGTGGCCATCTGGTAACGCACGATTATAGCCTAGAAACCCCAAGGAGGAGTGGAAGGTGCTGTGACATCACTCACAGAATCCACTGTAGCGCAGTGGACAAAACAAGCCTCTTATCAAGAACGCGTGGATAAAAGGCTAGAACATTCAAGCATTACCATGCAGTGGGGCACAGAGAAAATGGTATCTTATTTTAAATAACATGCTATCTTACTATATATAACAGTTATATATCTGGAGGTTGCCTTCTATTAGAAATAATCATGACACAAATTTTAAAAGGAGGAGCTATTAGTAGGACTCAGTTCTTGAACAGCAAATGCAAACAAATTGAAGAGCTAACATATGAAAAAAAAGTAAATCAAAAGATTAATCAGGGCCACAGGGAAAAGGATCAAATGCAAAGCTTCACTGGAGCTGGCCGCCAGGAAACAGCTGGCGCTCAATCCATCGGGCCCCAAGCGCACTACTTGAACTCTGGTTTATACAGCAAGAAACCACGAACGGGCGGGAATACTTTTCTCCTCCGATCACAACTGTACACGCTGACTAAGGGGGGTGGAGCAGCTAGGGAACTTCCTGCTGATATCCAAATGGGCATGGGCAGCAGCCCACTAACATTTTGAATCTGGTGGGTCCGGGGACCAATGCAGAAATAGCAAGCTTAAGCAATGGAAATATAGAGGCGAGTGTCAGCAGGTTAGCAAATGAGACTTAGGGTCGTTCAGTCACAGTATGCAGCCATTAGGATGTGGATGTATGTCCACTATTAATGATTTCAAAATAAATCAAGTGGGGAGAGGGGGTTGGGGAGGATGGGGACCAACTCAAGCATAAGCTGGAAAATATAGAAGCTAAATTCATCTGGTTAATTAATAAACATCAGGATATTTCAAACGCTTTCTGTATCCAGTAGGATAAATGATGGATTTCAATCTATGTCACTGTGAAAATAAAATAACTGAAATTACCAAAAAGTGCTGACCTTGACCACATGTGCCACTAACTTACATCAATTCTGACTCACAGTGACCCCCGAGAACAGAGTAGAACTGCCCTGTGGATTTTCAAAACTGAAACACTACAGGGGAAGACCTATTATTTCTCCACATTAATACATAAAATGACTTGAAAATAAGTAAGTAAAATAATTGCTGGGTCCTGCAAATCAAAAGGATGTAAAAGGAAACCAAAACTCCCTATTAAAAATATGAGTGGATATTAAATCTGGGCCAGCAAGCTCTAAGAGCCAAGAAGGATCATAAGAGGGTGGCGGCAGGGGGGAAAGTGGCAGTTTAAAGAGAGATGAGCCATCAATGCAACCAATCTCTGAGATGAGGCTTATAGGGGAAACATCCCCCCCCCTGGGGCTCTTCACACTCCAAGTGGAAAAGTCCAGCATCCGCAGACACAAATCTAAGGAGCTGTATTAGAGATTAAAGTCTTAGCATTCCAGTGAGTAAAGCGCTATAGGATAGATGGCTGTAGATTAAGCCTCCATTGAATTCTTTCTGATCATCAAGCAAGGAAATAGATTAAATTGGCCCAGGGACAGAGGAACTGGGAAGGTGAATACCATTCACTGATCTCCAGGTAATGCAGAGGGTCCTATAGTCAGGAGCCATGCCTTAGCAGTTGAGCCCTGACTGCCTGGGTCAGAAGGACTTGGAACAATCTTGTAAAATGCTCTATCTGGCAATGAAGGTGGCTCAGTTACAGTCCTGTCCCTGCTTCTGTAGTCCCATTTATAACATGCTGTACTGATGCTCCACCAATCAGAAACGTGTGACCGTTTCCTCTGTTGCAATCTTATTTCATTCGATTCCCGACTTGACTGTTTCCCTGAACTGCACTATGATCTCCATCCGGTGATGGGTCCGCGTCTTTGTATTCTCTTTGTCTCTTTTAATAATTAATAAATGTTCTCCGTAAATTATATTTGAGATTGGAGTTCCTTTTGTAGTCCAAATCAGAGCACAAGCTAGTTTTTGATGGGCAGAAATGGTTAAGAACATGCAGTAGAGTAAAAAGGAGACCGCGTTTTAAATATAGTTTAAAGAGAACATCTATTAAATCTTATGAGACAAAGACAGCACAAGGGCACAAACACATCATCTGAATGAAGGAAGCCACCAACAGGAGGTGGAAATGGCTTCCAAGGTTCACAACTGAGATGTGAGCCAAAGAGGGTGTGGGGGAGGGGCGGGGCAAAGGAAACTCACAAAAGCATGCATCTCAATGGCAGACATTCCATCCTTAGATAGCAGGCTTACAAAATGGGTCCAGGGCCTCCTGACCAATGCAGTCAGGGAAAGGCTAAAAGCAAGTGGCTCCTGACTAGGAGTCCCCTGGACTGTCTCCAGTTTGGTGACCTCCATCAAGGACACACACTCAGGCAAACCTCCAAGAGAAACTGCTTCTCCATGGGCTGCCTGCAGAGGTGAAGCAAAGCCACCCTGCAAAGCCTGAGGGCCAGATTACCTACTACCTCGGTTCCTGGGCAGAAACCACTCAATAGAGGCTCACTCCATGTGGGGCTCTGCAATCTATGCAAGGACCAGATCTGTGCGGGGATTTGGGGCTGTCACTGCTCTGGTACCCCTTTGCAAAGCAGGGTGCTGAGAAGTTAAGCTCTAATACAGACCTCGGTCATCAGTGGGGTGGCCTGATGACTGAAAGGCTGCCTCTCCTTTCAGTAAAGGCCACTCTGGGGTCCCCATGCTCTCATGCCCGCGACCTGACACGAAGGGACAGGCCCCAGGCAAACCCCCCCCCAAAAAAAAAAAAAAACACGCAATCGCGCCTTTCTGGACGGAGGAGCTCTGAGCAGGAAAAGCGGCCAGAGTATTCCCGCGCCTGAAGGCAAAGGCCTGCAACCAATTCAATAAGGATTTAACTGGAAATGTCCCAGGGGGTCGCGGCGACCTGGAACACTGTTGTATGGGGTGCGGGAAGTGTAACGTCCACGGGAACCCGGACACAGTTGGGACTCCAGGCCTGCAGGGGATTCCGCGCCAGGGATCAGCACAGAAACACAGAAACTCACCCACAGAAGCTCTTGGGCCGCACTCTTGGATCCTTCTCACTCAGAGGAAATGGGTTCAGCAGGAAACTATCACCTGGGGAGGGGGTGGGGTGGTCTCTGTGGGAAGGGGCGGGGCCTGGAGGTAATGAGGGTGTCGTGGAGGGAGGTTCCTGGAGGTGAGGCTCAGGGCCTGGCAAGGCAAAGGATTCATTCTTAGTAGTTTCTTCTTAGTCTGGAAGCCCTGCTGAAATCTGAGCACTTTGGGTGGCCCAGCTTGCATTTGAAAAGTGTTTGCATTTGAATCCCAACACCACACAAGTCCAGGCACAAAGACAAACTGAAAGAAAAGGGATGGGTGGAAGGCATGCTTCCCAAGTGGGAATTTCCCCAAGAGACACTCCAGCAGCTAGGGCCACAGAGACACACACTTGACAGCATCTGCTGCCATCTGCTCCACCTGACCACATCTCTCCTGCTTTTCACCTGGACGCCTCTGAAACTCAGACACTGATTTCAGGCTCTGCTCCCTGTGCTTCAGGCTCTGCTCCCTGTGTATGATCAGGTGAGCATCAAGATGGGGAATCCCTGAAAATGCCAGTTATCCTGTTGTCTTCTTCTCTTCCCTTGCTCTCTCTCTCTCCCCGCACTGCTAAAGATTTATTTCCCCCCAATCTGTGGGTTCTTATGTTCACATAGGTTTTTATGAAACCTTTCTATGTGAATAAGTGTCTATTTCGACCAAGTTACAGTCAACTAATTGTCCTACACAGAATGTTTCCTTTAATATATTTCATGTGTTGAGGTCTCTCCTTTCTATTTCTATGTTATTGAGGGTTTTTATCAGGAATAGGTAGTAGATATTGTCAAATGCCTTTTACGCATCTATTAATATGATATGGTTCTTATTATTTGTCCTATTGATGTGATTGGTTACATTAATTTTTTCTAATATTGAAACATTCTTGTATCCCTGGTAATAATCCCACTTAATCAAGTTGAAATATGAACTCAAAGTCAGGGATAGGCGCTCTCAAACTCAATCCATCCCATTTCCACAAATGTAAAGATAAACTGGTCTGATGTATGATCTACTCACTCACCTAAACCAATATTATGTAATCATCAAATATGTTCCTTTATTGTTAAAATATTAGTATAATATATTCTGTTGTAGAGTGTATTTTATAAATAATTTTACCCCATATTCTCTGTAGTCATAAAATTTTCTTTTAAAGTTTCTCATGCATTAATAAAAAGGTTTCTTGTACAAATCTATATTTATTCAGTTTTGTCCTTTACTATTGATTCATATTGCAGGTATACATATTAAAACCATGATTATATTTTTTTCAACAAGATTCTGGAATGATTATTACTTTACTGCTTATTTTAAAAAGAAACACTCTAACATTTCAGTACTTATTGTACATACAGTCCCTGTACAAGAGAGGTTGTTGTTAGGTGTCACTAAGTTAGTTCCAAATCATAGTGACCATATCACCACAGGGAGAAACACTGGCTTGCCCTAAACCATCCTCATAATTGTTCTTATATTTGAGCCCATTGTCTCAGCCTCTTTCAATCTAAAAAGTTTTCCTCTTGTTTACCAAGCTCCATGGTTGAAGTGATATATCTCTTTTTTTTGCCTCCCGTTTACAAATACACAAAACTCTAAAGGTTTTACATATATAGAATAAGAAAATACATTTAAAAGAAGAACAATAAAGTCAGAGCTGTTGTGTGAATTCTGACTCATAGAATCACAGAGAGCAGAGAAACAGCTCCTTAGGCTTTTGTGTTTTACATTTTATAGAACATGTTTCATCTTTACCACAGCAAGTAGTGTCCTTATAGACAATAGTCCAAAACTAGACAGGTGATGCAGTGGTTGATTTTCTCAGTCTCAGACATGTATAAGCACCACCTGGAAGTTAAAATGTACTCGACTATCCAAGAGCTGAAGAACATATTTAGTTTATTTTGTATACAACTGTGTCGATATGGTAGAAGTGTATTGTTAATTGTTTTATGAGGCCCTGAGCACAGCTGTGAGATTCTGATTGTAAGAGAATGACATCCTGACCCACTATCACAGTGACTCAGGCATCACCTTTTCTGATGTGGATACTGAATGTCACAGGTTGGTGCTTTTAGCTCAGTGCTGTATGGGATATGTGACTTTGATCATACATGTAATACTAATCTAACCGTTTTTCAGGATAAGAATCTGGTGGGGGGGGTTTTCCCCACTAAGACCTACACATTGCATTATTTCCAACTCATCTGAATTATTTCCTGTATGGTCAGTGTTATGAAGAACAAACTTTCAGATATGTTGGTGGGAATTTAAGCACCAGGAACTACTGTTTTTGATGTCTCTGCCACATCCATATTAACCTCTACCACATCCATATTTTCCTGAATATCTGTGCTTAATGAAGTCTGTCCTGACTGAATTTTCACTTATGTGTTTCCCAATCACACCCATGACTATGCTTCTCCTATTCCGGGTCACGCTGATACAGGACAGAAGTGGCAGTGTCCTAGCCGGAAGTGAGGGTCATAGCTAGGTTCCTACTTGCTGTGCACGGTGTGGAGCCAGAGAAGTGTTGCAGCCTGAGCTCTGTGTAGTCGGCGCGCCCACGTTGGGGTCGTGTTGGTGACCAGTTGGGGTGACCTTGCCGCACACAGCAGCCTGGCTCGGGTGCAAGCACCCTTCTCCCCTCACCTCCTCTTATCCAGTACCTCTCCCCTTGTACGGTGAGATGTGGGAGGGTGTCCCAGAGACTGGTCCCATCCCCCTGTTTGGGGATTGGTTGGAATTCCTTGCGAGAAACCTGTTGGAGAAAGGGGGATCCCAGACTGGCTTTGGGCGTCTGTGTTCCCGATTAGTCGCTTTGCAGGTCTCTCCTAAGCCCCCTGCATTGTCTCCATACAGTGTGCCACCTCCCCGAGACTCCTGGAACATCTTCAGCTCAAAGATGAGCCCCGGGTCCCTTTCTTCTCTCGCTATGAAGAAGTGAACGCTATTCAGGAAGCGAGTGGTTGCAGCTGGTGCACAGAACGTTAGGGCTTCCTCCTGAGGTTTGCCCAATGTTGTGACCTGTGCAGTAACTTTCCCCGGGGAGCGGGGCGCGGGGAGAACCCAGGTCTGGAAATGGCCTGGCTCCTTGCCAGCCAGTAGGGTGTCTGCGGGGAGTACACCCACCCTTGAGGTTGTTGAAGTGATATTCCAGTGCACGCACCGCGCACTGAGACATGATTGGCATTCCCAGGTAGCTGGGCTAAGTCCTTCCAGGACTGGAGGCCTCAAGCGAGGTGACCCAGGTTGGTGGCTATCAGTCAACAGTCTGGCAGGTGGCAAGTAAAAGGAGAAAGAGACAGGCCCAGCTGTACAAAGATGGGGTTCAGTGAGCAGGAACTCAGCCAAAGTGAAGGCCAGTCTTTCTTTGGGAAAGCGTATTGGTCTCGATAGAAGGGCAAGAGCCAAGTACGGAAGATCTCCCTTCCCACATACACTCTTCAAGAATTTTGCGTTGTTTCTTTAATTTTTACAAAGCCGGGGGAGTGTGGGAGCTGCTCCTGCTTATTTATTGCCCAAAGGTAAATTTCTGTTTCCTCTGAAGAAGTTTCTAGTAGCTTGTCCTATGTTTAGACTTATGCCGACTCCATTTTAACTGTGTATTCCCACCTGGAGTCATTTTATCTCTATTTTAATTCCCTGAGTGTGTTGCTTTGTTTGGGGACATTTTTTTTAAATTTGTTTTTATCTTGCACACTCATACAAGGTTGTGTCCTCAATTTCAATCCATTCATTTGCATAGGGAAAGTGTTTTGAAATCATTTCTTGAGGTAGTTCATCTGCCTGGATTTGTGAAACATATTCTGCTGTGTGACCCTTGGCTTTATATCTGGATCAATCTGTTCTAGTATATTCTCTAGAAACTAGCTAATTCACATCCAGAATACCTGAGACACAAGTGAGTGATTTTTTTTCCAGGTGGACATTTCCAGAGAAGACTGTCTTAGGGACTCAGAGACAAGTCTAGCGATGATCCACTTAAACTGTGATTGTCCTTTTTCCCATAGGTCAATCTCAGGTGCAGTTATAGGGATTGTCCCCCCACCCCCAAACACCCAACTTAACTGCTGTTGAATCAATTAAGATTCATAGAAACTGTACAGGACAAACCATCCATCATTGCCCTTTGGATTTCTGAGACTGTAAAACCTTCCATGATCAGAAAGCTTTGTCTTTCTCCTGAGGATTAGATGATGGTCTTGAACTGCAGAACTTGCAAATAGTAGTCTATTTTGTAATCTACTACACCACTGGATCTCCTAGGTATGGAGTGTCTGTGTAGTTTTGGCCTTTTTATGATGGATTTGTTTCATTTTTTTAAGTTGAAGAGTAATTTTTAATAAATCATTTTTTTGGGGCTCATACAACTCTTATCACAATCCATACATACATCAATTGAGTAAAGCATCCTTATACATTCATTGCCCTCATCATTCTCAAAATTCGCCTTCCACTTGGGTTCCTGGAATCATCTCATTTTCCTTTTTCCCCTACCCCTCCCTCTTTTCTCCCCCCTCCCCCATGAACCCTTAATAGTTTATAAATTATTATTTTATCTTATCTTACACTGTCCGGTCTCTCCCCTCACCTTCCTTCCCGTTTCCCATCACCCAGAGAGGAGGTTACATGTAGATCCCCTAGATCGGTTCTTCCTTTCTATACCCCCTTCCCTCCAGGTGTCGCCACTCTCACCGCTGGTCCTAAGGGGTTCATCCGTCCTAGATTCCCTGTTTCCAGATCCTTACTGCACCGCTGTGCATCCTCTGGTCTAACCAGGTCCCCAAGGCAGAATTGGGATCATGAGAATTGAGGGGAGGAAGCGTTCAAGCACTAGAGGAAGGTTTTGATTTTCATTGTTGCTACACTGAACCCTGAGTGACTCATCTCCTCCCATTTCTTTTAAAATATGGTCAGTAATTTCCATGTCCTTGAAAATAGACACTGGGATCTTGGTCAGAAGTTAATTATAATGGTAATTGCATTATAATTATAGATTGCTTAGAGTGTGTTATTTTCACAAAGCTGAGCCTTCTGCTTCATGAACATGGTCCATTAGTCTCATTATTTGCATTTCTTTTGGTAACTTGGAGTAGTGTTTTTCTTATAGATTTCTTTCTACAAGACTTTGGTTCTCTTAGGTTTATTCCATTTATTTTATCTTTTAGGTAGCTATTGTAAATGATATTATTTTCTGATTTCCTTTTCAGAGCTTTCAACAATTTTCTTCTAGGGCTTTTGGATTTTGTATGTTTAGAAAATCATCAGCAATTACAGAGAGTTGTCATCAGCAATTATAGAGAGTTTTACCTCTTTGTTGCCATTTAGGATGCATTTGGTTTTCATTTGTTGACTGATAGTTATTGTTCAAAGTTTGTGTTAGTCAGGGTGGACTAGAGAAACAAACTCATAGACACTCAAATCTGTTTAAGAAAGACCTTTATATAAAAGAGCAATTGTATATTGAGAAAACATCCTATCCAAGTGCATACGTCCTATATTAACCCATATGTCCAATACCAATCTAAAAATACCGCTTCAGACTCATGCAACACATGCAATGACCCTGGATACAGGAAGATCGCAGGCCAGTAGGTGGAAAGACTTGTGGATCCAGAGGCAATGGAAACTCTCAATGCTGGCAGGGGTCTCTACAGGATCCTCCAGCTGCAGGAATCTAGTGTAGCTCCATGTGTCTTATCAGCAGGAACGTGTCACAGGGAGTGTGAGGTAAAGGTCAGCCTCCCACAACTAATTGCAGGTTTGATAGGCACAATAGTACAGTTGAGATATATAAAGATTATAATAAAGTCCTAGAGAATACGGAGAGATTAGAAGAGAGATTGAAATAATGGAGTCAGACACATTTCCTGGTAGCATGCTCACCTCAGCCCCACTTGGTGGTCCACGTGGAGATGGGAGACAGGAGGGCAGGAGAGAGGAGGAGAGGAAGGAGGACAATGGGAAAGGGAACAGGGGAGCAAGGATGGAGGGAGATGAAGGGAGAGCTGAGAGCCAGGGAGAGTGAGGGGAGAGGGCTTTATATTGTTAACCCAGGCTTATATATCTTCTTTTGGGTGGGGCATGTAAGCCCCCGAATTACAGGTAAAGACATACATCAGAGAAAAGGGTTGTGGTATAGGTAATACAGTAGTGGTAGGGGGGGTGATATAGGGGTACATACACTATAGGAAGAGGAGGGATTAAGGGTTTACATGTGATAAGATGGGTGGATCCTAGATTCGGGATGGCAGCCTAACTTTGTATGTCACCAAGCAGGTTTGACCTGTTTCCTGGCTCTCCATGGAAACCATTAACAGTTGGGTGGGTACCCCACCTAGAGTGGAACAGATGCCTGCAGGAGGAATATGTCTAAGCATCTGACCTCCCACCATGAGCTTTCAAATAACCTCTGTTTGTCAGAAATTTGTGTGAGACAAAGCTGGGGGGCATTTTGTATCCCACAACTAGAGTGAGTGTGTATCCCTCCTCCAGCAAGCTATTTATTTCCATAGCATTACCAAATGAGGTCATCAAGCTGTGACCCGATTGACAGGCTAAATTCCACCCCTTCACTTTCAATATTCTCAAGCTGACACCAGATTATTTAACTACCACAGTTTCAGCACAATACGAATTAAGATTGGTATTTAATGATAGCCTTATCTGATTCCAATTTGAAAGGTGAATGCCTTCACTTACTCTGCACTGAGTTCAATGTTTGTCATTGACCTTGCATTTTGCTGTTTTAAGTCCTATCAAATAAATTTGGACCCACAGCAACACTAGAGAAAACAGAATGAAGCGTAGGTCTTGCTTCATTCTCACAGTTGTGATGTATGAGGCCTTTTTTGCAGTTACTGTGCCAATCTAGCTTGTTAAAGGTTACCTTTTTAAATAACCTTATGTTTCATAAAGCATTAGGTCCTTATCCAAGTTCTGATTTTCCTAACAAATGTCCGAAGTACTTGAGATGAAGTAATCACCTCCTCCCTTCTTTCTATTAAGCATTGCACATCATTCAATATACAATTGTTTGTTCTTCTGGTGGTCCATCCTACCATCAAATTATTCTCCAGTACCATAATTCAGGTACATCGTTTGATCTTTCATCCTTTTCATTCATTGTCCGACTTTGACATGCACATGAGACAATTGGAAACCTCATAATTTGGGCCAGGTACATCTGAGTCTTCAAAGAGACTTCCTTGCTCTTCACCTTTGACGAGGTCTGTGCAGCAGGTTTCCTCAACTAAATGCAGCTGTTGATTGAGTCAAGCTTCCATGAATATTGATTGTAGATCCAAGAGAGATGAACTTCTTCCAAATTTCAATATTATCCCCATTTATCCTGATACTTTCCATTGGTCCCATATTAGGGAGTTTAATTTTCTTTACATTGAATTTTAATCTAAAGTGAAGGCAGTAATCCCTGCTCTTTATCAGTAAGTTCTACAAGTCATATTGTCTTACAACATGTAGTTTTATGTCATTTGCATGTGCCGGATTATGAACCTGGCTTCCTTCAATCTTGATGTCATAGTTTTCAGTTAGTACAGCTTCTCAGGTTATTTGCTCAGAACAGCGTGTTGCACAGAGAAACTACTACAGCTTTCAATGATTCTGTATTACTGTGATGCACAATGAAAATTCATGGAAAAAACAAACAAACCACACTACAGGTTGTATTAAACATATATGTTTTAGAAAAAATATTCCGTGAAAGTGCTTAAAATGTTTTCCAGAAAATATGGCCAGGTATTCTGTAACCATTCCAAGAAAAGATCTCAAAAACAAAGTCAACCAAATAAACAATAACACCACCAATGAGTAATGGGAATTAACATATTTGTATGTGTATCTTTGCAAATTGAATGTCCCCTTTAGTCAAGTATCTATTCATGTCCTTTGCCCATTTGCATCTCAAAACTCTGTACATGTCCACCATCTCAACTCGTGCTAATTTACATGTTAGGCTAAAGAAAGAGGACTGAATTTTCAAGAGACTATTCAGAGAAATGAGAGAACACAGT
Source organism: Tenrec ecaudatus (assembly GCF_050624435.1). Lineage (NCBI taxonomy): Eukaryota > Metazoa > Chordata > Mammalia > Afrosoricida > Tenrecidae > Tenrec > Tenrec ecaudatus. Next base: position 94,649 of record NW_027459069.1, on the reverse strand, counting down.
AGAAGTAATATCCACTGTCAGCTGGGGGTTAATGAAATCAGAATTTCTTAACACTCTCTAAGCTTTCTGTGTCCAGACATTTTCTCCACTCTTTGGTGTAAGGAACTTGAGTTCTCAATAAATGGAAGCCAATTCCAGAGAAGATGAAGACATTAGACTCTCTTTTCGGTTTTTTGAGAAAAGATTGAAAGTATCTCTACTTTGTTCTCCTTGGGCTCTAACATGCAGATCACTCCTTCAATTTCCAGGTTAAAGTTCAAAACATGGTGAAAGGCACCACACTGGTCACAATTCTCCAGAAACTGTATAACTTGTCCGCAAGTTTTTATTTTCTTTCATATATTCTTTGGCCTGGAAGTTATGTCTCTCGTAATAGCAAGAGACTCCAAAAATGGGTTAACATAAAAGAGACTTACATTAGTTGTCAGCATGGATTTTTTTCCTCCCTGTCCTGGGTGCCCTGTGACAGGTACAGCATCAGGATTTGAGCCCAGGAGTGATGAATCCCTCACAAATCCTCTCCCTAAGATTTGCTGGCTCTTTTGGCTCCATATTTCTGGACCTGAATCTACCACAACCAGCAGAAAAGTTTGCAGCACTTGTTATCAATATGTTTGAGCATCAGGAAACAATTGCCTGCCTTAATGCAGCTGACTCTCAAGCGCCAAAAGCATATCCACCAAGCAGTTCTCCCCGCAGCTGAGCGCAATGACCACTGAGGGCACAGCTGTCCATTACTGTGTGAGAGGAACAGTGAGAGGACTCAGTGCCATCCAGGCACAACCTTCCCTGTAATAATGACCTTAGTCTATAGGGATCACATGAGCTGCACAGAGCACAGGAGCCAGACTTCTGGACAAGGGCAATGGGGGAGGCATGGGAGCAAGGAGCTTCCTCTTAGTATCTAGGGTTTCCTTTCCCTCCAAAACATTTTCTCTGAGAATCTTGTCTTCCTAAATATTACAAAACACCACATCAATTTCAATATTCATTCATTTATATGTTGTATGCATAAACACATTTAAATATATGTATGCATAAATGAATCCTGGTGGTGTGTTGGTTACTCATTAAGCTGCGACCTGAAATTTCAGGAGTTCTTAAGTACTAGCTGTTCCACAGTAGAAAAACAGGGCTTTCTTCTCCCTAAAGAGTTACAGTTTCAGAAGTGCTCAAGGACAATTCTACGCTGTCTATAGGGTCATGATGAGTCTGCACTGGCTCATGGCAGTGAGTGTGAGTGATGAATATATGGATATATACTATATTATTTGTGTCATGAACATGTGTTTAATGATTTTCACATCCTGGATGGCTGTACTGGATTAAATGAAATCACAAGACAACAAACCGTGGGGTTCATCTGAAGAGAACTTAATGAGGAATTTATAGCAACACACAGTTGTATAGTGTAGAAGTAAAACTCTGAGATTGATTACTTCAGTTTCCAACTAATGGAACTAGAAAAAGGTGAGTATGCATAGGTAATATCCATGGCATAGGTAGCATGGGCCTGGGAGAGACAATAAAAAAGTAACCAAGATAAATGAAATAACAGGAACACAACCAGTAAGCTGATTATATGAAAACTGACTCTTTTAGAAGATGAAGAAAAGTGATAAATAGCCAGGTTTCCTGACTATCACAAAAGCAGGAGGACTGGAATCTCTCAGATCAGAAACCGGAGAGGAGACACCATTCTGCATGTTTTGTGGACATGCTTTATGAAGAACTTCCTGTCCACACTGTACAAATATCACTGAAATATGGAAATGCTTAGAAGGAAAGAAAATCAGTAAGGTTCCCACACAAGAAACAGGTAATAGAACGGTCCACTATCATCATGTGAATCCACACCATAAGGGGAATCAGAGAGGATGCATTGTGAATGCTCATACCACTCAATTAGAAAGTTTGTTATGTATGTAATATAAAGTTTACAAATTGAAAACTATTTTTAAAAAAGATTGATAATTGATAGCAATTAAAGCAATGCTTGATAAACAACCTGCTTAAGAGCTGTTTTCTGTTGGGAGTGCTCGTTCAGTCTGAGGGAGAACTCTTGTCCATATTCTCTACTCATCTGCTTCTAAATATCAGGGGACATGCAAATGCAGCTCTCTGCCTGCTGATAAAACAACCACAGGCCCTGATGTGGGACTTCTCAGAGGACAGTACCCGTTTCTGGGGTCTCTGCTGTTAATATTTTGAAAGCAAGAGCTAGTCCAGAGGACACATAATGAATTTGGTACCAAACGTGGCTTTCATTTTGGCCATTTTACATGGTAATCATTGTAGAGCTTGCTGTGTGTGTGTATAATTGTGAGTGCATGTGTTTGTATGTAAGTCATCTAATCAGAGTGTCTGTTTGCAGGTGTTCAGTGTGAGGTGCACCTGGTGTAGTCTGTGGGCGATCTGAGAAAGCCTGGAGAGTCTTTGAGACTCTCTTGTGCAGCTTCTGGATTCACCTTCAGTGACCATGGATGAGCTGGGCCCGCCAGTATCCAGGGAAGGGCCTGCAGTGGGTCGCAGGCATTAGTACTGGTGTTAGTACATACTATACAGATTCAGTAAAGGGCCAATAAACCATCTCCAGAGACAACGCCAAGAACACGCTGTATCTGCAGATGAACAGCCTGAAAGCCGAAGACACAGCCATGTATTACTGTGCAAGAGACACAGTGAGGGGAAGTCAGTGAGAGCCCGGACACAAACTTCCCCTGGTGGGAGGATATTGGTCTCCAGGGGGTGCGCAGGACCCACAAAGCACAGGACTCAGACCCAGGAGCAGCTGGAGCTCAAGGCTGGTTTCCTGTGGTTATATGTGGATTCTCAGAAATCTCAGTTCCTTGTGGGAAATCTCTAATTTAAAAAATAATACTTCTGTGCCTACTCCTGGCATCTGTGAATTCAAAGTTATATTGTAACCAAAACTATATTCTGTCCCACAGCAACAATCCGCTTCTTAACCTTTAAGGACAGGAAATGACTTTGCCAGCGGTCCCTGCATCAGAGTTCTCAAGACGCTCAGATAAAATATTTTCCAATCAGACTTCAGGAAAATGGTGCCTGGGTAAAGGTATCTATTAAGTGTTTGAGTATTGGCTGAAAGTCTAACAGTATGTTCTTTCAGCACACTCTGAGGAATTCTGGCAATCATCTAGCTAATAATTTAATAAAAGATAGGCAGTCTGCCTATTTTATATTGATTTGTTTCTTCAAATGACACAATTTTTGTTGTTGCTGATTTTTGCTTTTTTTGTTTTCCTTTTTTTCACCCCAGGGTAGAGTGCGAACGCAGGGCTCTACTACCACAAATTATTCAGTCAAGTTTCCAACATTTGGGGAAATCTCAGGGGTCAGGACAGCTTTGGTTGTTTTTCCTAACCTTTGTGGCTATGTGTGTGTGTGTGTGTGTGTATCTTTTCTGGAATCCCATCTGAAAATACATAAATTCGCCAACTGCATTTTATTATCTGGGTGTTAATATCCTATATCAGTCTATCCTTCAGAACCTGCAGCCCATGATAGTCCAGGAAACACACTACCTTTTTGTGAAAATTCAGGATTCAGGGAGAGCTTAGGGCCAAACGGGATCATTCAGTTCTTCATGCTGGATGTTGTATCTTCACCTTCACAGCCCCAAAGAATGTCGGCCACTCCTTCTGGTTTCACCCAGAGGGTCCACATTTGTCCTATTAATGAGCTCATCCTCCTCCTAGTGGCTTTGCTAGTATTTTGTTGTTTGATACCGGTAACATTCCCAGTATCCATTGACACACAACCTTAAGTGAAGAATTTCAGCTATTTTGGTATAAGATCCTGTATGAAATGTAAGATTAGGTGTGAATAACTTTATTAATGATGACTTTGTGGATACTACATGTCTTCCTGTGTCAAAGGTAATTTTTTTAGTGTTGCATGTACTCTTTCCACACTAGAATAACTCTTGAGTAGATGTAGGAGTGTAGTTGTCAAAGAAAAGTTCTTCCTTCTTAGTGACTTACAAAAGCCACTCCTATTTACAGCACACATTGAATGGGAGCTATTTTTGGCTGAATTCAATGAGATTTCTAGATTTAGCTGACCTTCAAATATTTGAATATCTAATTTTACATAATCTATTGCAGAGAGAAAATGAGTATCTGACAATTTAAATGCTCTTGGTTTTGTTCTGAGTATCTTAGAAAGATATAAGTCCCTGAGAGGAGAGGACTACTGCCTTTATTCCCAAAGCTGTTCTCAAACTTAATTTGTGTCTCCCTCCTCAACCATCTTCTTCATCACTTTCTGTGGCCTGAAAGAATAGGCCTTGTTCTAGAAGAATGGAGAAGTCACGGAAGGGAATGTGTTCTATGAGGAAGCAGCCAACATTCTCATCTCAGATTGACCCCTTTTAAACTTTATTACAAAGTTACCACTCACATGCAAATCTGCACATAGTCCATTGGATATAGTCTCATGATGTATTTACTCAAATTTAGCTCTTATTCTGATTTAATACACCTGGGAAAATAGGCCTCATTGCCAATATGTCAGTTTCTTCCTCTTCTTGGGGAAACTCTCAGAGGTGAAACGCTCAGGGATTGAAGCATGGGGTTTTGTGACTGCTTTATCTGTGAATCAGGCTCATTCTCTCCAGGAGAAGCATATGCAAATAAAGGCCCTCCTTATGCTGATAAAAAAAACACCCCAATCCCAACAAAACAGTTCTTGGAGAAGATCCTCAGTACCATAATCTACAAGAGTCGCTGTTCTGAAATTTGTATGAACACAGAATCATTATGGAGTCTGTACTAAGCTGGGTTTTTCAGGCAGCTATTTCAATAAGTAATGTTATTGAGAGCAAGTGTGTGTGAGTGGGTATGAGTTGCACATAGTTGACATGTGTGATCGTTTTCATGACCGGCATATATTTTGTTTGAAAATGGCAATTGCAATGTGCACCTGGTTGAGTCTGAAGGAAACTTGAGGGAGCATAAGACATTTTTGAGATTCTAATGTGCAAACTCTGGATTTACATTTAGTAACTTTTCCATGACCTGTATGAGCCAAGTTCCAGGCCTGCAGGGTGTCTTATTAGTACTGTTGATATCACATATTGTACAGATTCCATGAAAGCTGGTTTACCATCTCCAGAGACATTGCCAAGAACACACCGTATCAGCGAAAGGACAGTCTAAAAGTCAATCACACGTCCATGTATAATGGTGGGGAAGAAACACAGAGAGAAGTCAAAGTGAGTACAGACACAAACCTCCTATGCAGGGAGGGAGCTGTGTTGCAGGGCTCTGTAAGGGCATGAACAGAAGGAATGATTCTGGATCATGTGCATTTGGAGAGGGAGTTTCTAGTCTGGATCTCTATTGTGATCCAGGGTTCTTCATCTCACTATTTCACACGGGAATTTATGTTTTGTTTTCTTTTTATGATTCAGTTCCTACCCTTAATATCTGTGAATTCAAAGTTGTATTGTAAGAAAATAAAACATTCTCATAGAGAGAAAAACAACCAACCCAAATGAGCTTGTCCCATAGGGAGTAGAAATTTTCCAGGGGTGATCAGCGTGTATTTTGAGAAGGTCAGTGTTTTAGTCCTGGTGGACTGGAGAAACAAATTCATAGACACTCCTATGTGTATAGGAAAAAGCTTTATATAAAGAGCAACGGTATATTGAGAAAACACACCAGTCCAGTGCAGATTAAACCCATAAGGCCAATATTAGCCCATATGTCTGATACCATTCTGTAAATTCCTCTTCAGACTCATGCAATACATGATACAATGCCAGGTGCAAGAAAATCACGGGTTAGTGGGTGGAAAGTCTTGTGGATCCAGTGGCATTAGAAGCATCTTACTGCTGGCGTGGGCCTCCACGTGACTCCTCCAGCTCCAAGGTTCTGGCTGCCATTAGCATAGCTCCATGTGGCTTGTCAACAACAATGCCTCACAGGGAGAGAGTGTATCTAGCCTTCAGTGAGCTATTCATCTCCTTTGCACCTCCAAATGAGGTCATTAAGGCGTGACCTGATTGACAGGCTAGACTGCACCCCTTCGCAGGTTCACAGGAGATCATGTAACTGCCACAGTCTGAATATCTTTCAGGAAGACTCAGTGGAGTGCTAACCGTTAAGGCCTCAATTAATGGCTGTAAAGTTGGTGGTTTGAAACGTGGTGTCATTTATTCAAGTACAATATATTGTAAAAAGTTGCTTTCACCCAAACTAAAATTCTGTTGACATTGATCAGTTCCAAGTCATAGTAATTCTAGAGGACAGACTAGAACTGCTCCTACAAGATTTCCAAGCCTGTATTTCCTTATGAGATTATTCCACCACAAATTCTCCCACACAGCAGTTCGTGGGTCTGAATGACTGAATTTTCATTTAACAGCTAGGCAAGTCATGACTGTCCCATTAGGATTGGTAGTTCTTACTTATCTATCAGTTATTATTAAAAAATATTATATCCTGTCAAACAATCTTCATAGTTTAGAATTATGTTTTTCATCAAGCCTTGCTGTTTTTCATCCAGATTCTTCCCCTAGATCAGGGGTCAGTAAATTTCTTTTTTCAAAAAGACCTCTGAAAACTATAATTGATTATTCCATTGGTCATATAGACTTGGAGACAATTATTCAACCTTACTGATTGTGAAAACAACAGCAGGAAAGAGAAAACGGCATAGCTGTGTGCTAATAGAATGTTATTCACAAAGACAGGCACTGGGCCATGAGCCTGTTAACCAAAGCCCTTCAATGAGGGTCTGTGTAAGTAACAGATGATCTTCTGTTTCTTTTCTAAAACAGTTTTATTGGAATTTCATGCACATGATATAATTCATTCATATCAAGAAGAGGCATATACCTGTCTTGATTTTCTCTGCAGTAGGAGCAGCTTGCCTGCCACTACCCCTCATCCCCTAAAATTTTTTGCCAGTGCCAAATTCTTCTCCACTCATCCCTTGGTCAGGAATGCCTCCCAGCTGATGAGGTGTCCCATCTGTGGCGCAGAAACATCCTAGACACTGACAGAAGAGCGCTTCAGCAGCTTGGCATCCCTACATTCCCTGACTTGATTGATCCCTAGTCACAGCTTCCAAACCAGCATATCTCAAAGGACATTGACACAGCAGCCAAGCTCATTGGGGCTGCCACAGTTGGAGTGGCATCTCTGGAGCCCGCATTGGGACTGGGTTTGGGAGCCTCATCCTTGCTTATGCCAGGAACCCTTCTCTGAAGCAGCCGCTCTTCTCCTATGCCATCCTGGGCTTTGCCTTCTCGAAGGCCCTCGGGCTTTTCTGCCTGATGGTGGCCTTCCTCATCCTTTTTACCATGTGAAGGAGCCATATCTACCCCCCACATTTCTCTGTCCCAAGTCTCTCTGCCCAAAATTTCCCTTCCCTGCACCTCCCCGGACAGCCTGGGGAAAATAATTGGCTCAAGGTTTGACAGAGACAAATAAATACTGTATTAATAAAGATGCTTCTTTTTTAAAAAAGTGGGGGGCATACAATCATCATCACTATCGATTAAATTTTTTCTTCCTTTTGTTCATATCATTACATTTTTGGCAAAATGTACACAGGAAAACATTCTCCAATTCAACCACTGTTATATGTACAATTGAGTATCTTTGATGATACTTTTCATGTTTACAACCATTATTGATATCCTTTTCAAAATTATCCCATCACCAATAATATAAACTGAATCCCCCCTAAGCAACAACCATTTCACCTTCACCCATGGTAACCATTGGTCAAGCTTTGTTTGTTTTTATATAGTTTTAAAAATAGATGTATATAATATTCACATATCAGGCATCAAAGAACAAAAAAATCATATAATTGGGTGCATACCTCCATGATACAATCACCGAGGACAAACAGGTGCATATGCAAATGTGGTGAACAAAGCTGATGGTGCCGGCTATCAAAAGAGATAGTGTCTGGGGTCTTAAAGGCTTGAAGGTAAACAAACGGCTATCTAACTCAGAAGCAACAAAGCCCACATGGAAGAAGCACACCAGCCTGTGTCATCAAGAGGTGTGCAAGGGATCAGGTATAGGCATCATAAGAAAAAAAAAATCTTACCAGAGTGAATGAAGGGGAAAGTGCAGAGTGGTGACCCTAAGACCATTTGTTGGCCACTGTAGATCCCCTTGCAGAGCGGTCTAGGGGAGGACTTGAGTCAGTCAGGGTGTGATATAGCACTGATGAAGAATACAGCTTTCCTCCAGTTCATAAATGCTTCCACCCCTCCCTCCACCCCACCCCACCCCACTACCATGATCCAAATTCTACCTTGCAAGTCTGGATAGAGCAGAGGATGTACACTGGTGCAGATAGGAGCTGGAGGCACAGGGAATCCAGGGAGGATGATACCTTCAGGACGAGGGTGTGAGGGGTGATACTGGCAGGGTAGAGGGTGAGTAGGTTGGAAAGAGGGAACCGATTACAAGGCTCTACATGTGACCTCCTCCCTGGGGGACAGACAAAAGAAAAGGGGGTGAAGGGAGACTCTGAACTGGGCAAGATATGACAAAATAATAATTTATAAATTGTCAAGGGAACATGAGGGAGGAGGGAGCTTTGAAAATGATGAGGGCAAAGAATGTACAGATGTGCTTTATACAATTAATGTAAGTATGGATTGTCATAAGAGTTGTCTGAGTCCCTAATAAAATGTTTTTTAAAAATAGTATTCATTTACATAGATGTTTAAAATGTTGTACTATATGTATATATGCATATATATAATAATGAATTCTTTGGTTCTCTCCCCCTCCCACATTCATTGTTTGCTCCCGAAAGTTCCTCACCCTTCCTACTCCTCTACTCCCCTAGGGCCCTATAGACCATTGCATCAGTTATTGTCTCTAGGGATCCGCGCCTTCTGTGCTTTACAAACTTTGAAACCCAATAGAAACAACAAAAAACAAAACCAAAATAAAACAGCAAGAAGAAAATAATAATAATATAAAGATAAAAATGAAAATGAAGAATAAAGAAGGAAAGACTACCATCAATATTTTAAAGTTCAGCAAAAAAAAAAAAAATCCTGTCATGGAACAAGTGAGAAATGCTTTACCTTAGAGCAAGTACAGGTTGGATCGAGAGGTAGGTCAACTGACCAATTGTCATATTATGCCATGGTCTGATCCACCGTGATCAAGTTCGCAGTTATCTCTGTCTGAGAGTAAAGTTTTTCAAGGGGATCTGCCAGAGGTTTAATATGACTAAATATTCTTCAGATGGATTTTTTTGAGTTCTCACTGTTCACCTACCCTTCGACAAATGGGATGTTCATAATTTGAGCTCTGAAGGTTTTTCCTTCATCACATTTGAATTGTCACTATCTTTGGGTCACACATGCTGGTGTGCTTCTTCATTGTGGACTTCCTTGACACCTGACTTAGATGGCTGCTTGAAGACAAGCCATTTAGATCCCAGATAATTGATACCCTGGTACCATCTGCTTTCTTCACCCCACTTTGCTGTAATGCCCTTATCTTCATTGATTTTTCAATGAAGGTAAGTATTGAGCAGAGCCATGTTAAGATCCTGTACCCAGAATATGATCACCTAGAGGATGGATCTAGCTAAATCCTGTCATATACCATGGGCACCTCTACCTAGTGCCTGGAAAGTGAACATGTGAAACTCCACAACTATGTTAGTCTGGGTGGACTAGGGAAAAAAATTCACAGACATTCATATGTGTACAAGAGAGAACTTTATATCAAAGAGAAATTGTACATTAAGAAGGCATAACCGCCCAGTCCAGTTCAAGTCCATAAGTCTGATATTAGCCCAGATATCTGACACCAGACTATAAATTCTTCAGACTCATGCAACACATGCAATGATGCCGAATGCATGAAGAGCACATGCCAGTGGGTGCAAAGTCTTGTGGATCCAGTGGAGATGGGTGGAAACATCTCAAAGCTGTTAAGAGTCTCCACGTGGCTCCTTCAGCTCCAGGCCTCTAGCGTAGCTCCTTGTGCATTGTTGACAGGAATGTCTCACAGGGCATGAGACTGTGTCCTGCCTCCAGCGAGCTATTTTTCTCCTCAGTGCCTCCAAATGATGTCATCAAACTGCACCCAGATTGACAGACTAAACTCCATCCCTTCATCTTAAGTCTCAAATTGACAGCAGATTATACAACTACCACAGCAACCATGGAGGCAGATAAAGAGCAGGACAGGAAAAGCGAAGTAGGTACCTTCTCTATTTGTTTTGTACTCTACTCTTATTTGTATCTTTATGTCATTATAATTTTTCTTTATGTTTAATTATATCTTTGTTTTTAATTGTTTTTGTTATTATTTCCAAGTTTGGAAGTAAAGGAGTGGATGAATAGAGACCATAACTGAGGCAATGGTTTATATGGAAGGGGGAGGAGTAATCAGTGGATCTGTGAAGCAGGAGGGAGCATTAAGCTTATTTTGAAAATGGGCATACAACTTTTTTTTAGAAGTGTTTTAAGTATGGAAATGTGAATGTTATATCAGGAAAAGAAAGAAAGAAAGAAAGAAAGAAAGAAAGAAAGAAAGAAAGAAAGAAAGAAAGAAAGAAAGAAAAAGAAAGAAAAGAAAGAAAAGGAAGGAAGGAAAGAAAGGAGGGAGGGAGGGAGGGAGGGAGGAAAGAAAGAGAAAGAAAGAAAGAAAGAAAGAAAGAAAGAAAGAAAGAAAGAAAGAAAGAAAGAAAGAAAGAAAGAAAAGAAAACGATCTATGGTTACCATGTGTGAAGTGGGAAGAGATTTGGCTTAGGGGGGCATTAAATTAAGTTTAACTGCAGTGAAACAATATGCAGGGGGATAAAAATAATGGTTGTACAACCTGAAAAGAATACTCAATGGCACTGAATTACACATGTAGAAGGCGTTGAATCGGTGAAAGTTTTGTTGCATACAGTTTTGCAAGTATGTGAAATATATTACATGAATAATGATTACAGAGGGGGAGAAATTGTTCTATAATTGACTGTGGTAAAGATTATACAACTCTTCTTGATATGGTTGAAGTATTGAATTATATAAGGGGGAAAGTTCTAATAAAAGTGTTTTGTTTTGAAGTGGATGCTCAGAAATGTTCATCATTTTACCTTCCACTTTAACTCAACAGCCTGCACATCTCATGGGCTACCCTTGTCCTAAGGGTAGAACTGGGCTGCCCAGAGAGAAAGTGGAACATTCCTAGGAAAATAGTATCCCCAGGAATTCCCTTCATTATGGCTCACACCTCAGGCCAACTGTCTGCATTTCTACAAATCTACCCATGGTTTTCAGGAAGAAATTGTTTGTCCACAGTCAGTGCAAATGATGAAGGGTAGAGATTGACCTCACAGAACACAGGTCAGGAAAATCCCCTCTAGAGGCCATTACTGCTCCTACTCAGAGCCATCCTCTTTCTGCTTCCACAAGCACAGCACACGTGGATCGCCTACAGTAAAATATGGTAACAGAGCTCCAAGTCACACATGAAAGTCAGGTATCTTAGGCCTTCATCCTTACCATGTTAATCAGAGATGCCTGTGGAGGTGACACCCTTCTGGATTCTTCTTGGTGACATGAATGTCCTACCCTGTAAGCACCTTCATGTCAAAAGCAGTTTTCATCTTAGAATGGTTTTAAATTATATTTCCCCCCGTATTCCTAGGTGTGATCGTGCAGGTAGAGCTGCTACAGACCAGTCATGAGTTGGGAAAGCTATGTGCTATGTCTCAAAGTGCTATGTCTAGCTTCCAGGTCTGAAAATATCAATGTTTCTAGATCTAAAAGGCTCTGGGAAACACGACCTGTGTTAGGTGGCACAGAAGCCTTGTGATGAGTCTTAGCAACAACTCAGTTTTCACATATTGATGCATTGCAACCACTATAGCTCAACCAGCTGCATGTGTTTTAACAATCTGAAACCTGAGGACACTGACATGTAAAATGTAGGAAACGTACTAGGAGACACAATGAAGGCTTAATGGTCAAACATCTCAAGCATCACAACCCTAATTGGGCAGCAGAGGGAGCTCAGGGTACATGGGACACAATCTTTGCCACAGAAGCAGGTGCAGGGGGTGCCAAGTGTTTCTTTGCTCTTGTGTCTGGAGTTTTCCAATTCACCCATGTGGAAGAGCACTTCAAGGAACCTTCAGCAACTAGGTTCGCATGCCTCTTATTTTCCTGGAGGGCAGATCCTAAAAATTAAAAGCCCATATTCTTCCTCAGAAGACAGGGGAGAAAGAAATCACACTTGGGACAAGTTGAAATCAATCCCAGAAGGACTGGTAGTCTCTCTATGCCGTTAAATTCTGACCTCCATGTGCTTCACTCAACACAATCAGTTTCTCTCCATCCTAATTATTTTTTCCAAATTACTTTAGGTTGAAACTGTATGTGTGTGAATCCCAGCCCAAGTATCTCCTGTGAAGAGAAAACCAAACCAAACTTGATTTTACCATTTCTGAAATAATTGACAGTAGTATATTATTTTTGTCAATATTTATTATTTTAATAGGTAATTATTCTCTTGAGAAAAACATATCCTTTAACCAGGATTTGTCAAATTATTTTTTTTACATTTTATTAGGGGCTCATAAAACTCTTATCACAATCCATAAATATACATACATCAATTGTATAAAGCACGTCTGTACATTCTTTGCACACCAGCCTGTATGATCATGAGGTGTACACGTGATCATGTATCAGACATCAAAGACCCAGAACAAAATAATATCTTTGTGAATGAAGAAGAGTGTGCAGTGGAGACCCAAAGCCCATCTATAGACAATTGGGCATCCCCTTACAGAAAGGTCACAAAAAAGAGAAGAGCCAGTCAGGGTGCACTACAGCACCGATGAAACAAACAACTTTCCTCTAGTTCTTTAATGCTTCTCCCCCCACTATCATGGCCTCAATCCTACCTTATAAATCTTAGTAGACCAGAATATTTACACTGCTACAGATAAGATCTCGCAACACAGGGAATACAGGACAGATAAACCGCTCAGAACCAACAATGAGAATAGAGATATCAAGAGAGTAATGGGAAGGTGGGAGTAGAAAGAGGAAATCAATCACAAGGATTGACATAGAACTCCCTCCCAGTGGGACAAACAGCAGAAAAGTAGGTGAAGTGAGACAGCAGACAATGCAAAATATGAAAATCATAATTTATAATTTATCAAGGTTCATGAAAGAGGGAGAGTGGGAGAGGGAGGGGAAAATTAGGAACTGATATCAAGGGCTCCAGTACAAAGCAAACGCTTTGAAAATGATGATGGCAGCATATGTACAAATGTGCTTGACAATGGATGAATGCATGAATTGTGATAAGAGCCCTAAGAGCCCCCAATAAAAGTATTTAATAAAAAAGAAAGCATTAGTATTGTAAAGCATAATACCTAGATTTGGAGAGCACAATCAACTCCTCAAGCATGGAGACTTCCTCTAGTTTTTGGAAGATGCCCTGGAAACGTCCCGATGTGTTATGCAAATTCACAGACAGCATTGGCTTCTCTGGGTATGTAGAGACCTTCAGCATCTACAGAACTTCTAAGTTTAACTCAGTACCTTAAAATTCTTGGTGTGCAAAAGATTTGTGAAGGGAAGGCAAGCTTGATTCAAGGCAAGACAAACCTGCAGGGAAGGAGCGAGACTCAGGAGCCGCTGTCATATTCAGCTCAAGGGTACAATTAAGGGAAGGTCTAGAAGGGGCTGGGGAGGGTTTTATTTTCGCATATGAATTTTCTTTTCCAAAAGATAATTTAAAAGAGAATTAGACAAGGGAAGCTTGTGTCAGATTAAATATATATTTCTAGGGGAATATTTATTTAACTGCATCAAGAAATGAATAAGCACCACACTTAAGGGGTGGAGAGGAGGAGGGCACATTTCAAGGCACTGTCTCTAACTGTAGGTTGACATTTCCATTAAGTCAATTCTTTCTCTTAACAACCCTATAGAATAGGGCTGCCCTTGTAGGCTTCTGAGTCTATAAATCTTCATGGGTGTGTAGAGAATTCTTCCCCCTGCAGAGCCATTGGAGATTTAGAATGACTGACCTTGCATTTAGCAGCACACTGCATAATGAACCCCACACGCAGGGCTTTCCAAGATATCTAGAACATTCTTATCTACTCTTGGAGTGACTCTCTTAGAAGTCATTCAACATTACTTATGACTATATAGGCAGAAGGTATGCAAATAGACCCCTCCCCTGCTGAGGAAAACCATCCAAGTCCCAACTCTGAAGCTCTTGGACAGTTGCTCCACCTCTGGAATTCCAAGGTACCCCCATTCAAGACTGAACAAATCAAGTCACAGTGGAATCTCTATTGAGCTCAATTTTCCTTTTTGGAATTTCAAAAGATGCTTTGATGCAGAGAAAGTGTGCATGAGGGGGCATGAGTGAGAGGCAGTAAATATGATTTTCAGGATCAGGATGTCTGTGTGTTTGCAGGTGTCCAGTGTGAGGTGGAGCTATGGCATCTGAGGGAGACTTGAGGCAGTCGGAGGCTTCTCTGATATTCTCCCGTACAGTCTCTGCATTCATTGCCTGTATTTATAATATACACTGGATCTGCCTAGCCCCAGAGAAGGGACGGCAGTGGGTTTCATACATGAATAGTGTTGGTAGGACTCTCCGAAGGACCAATTTACCATCTCCAAAGACAATGGTAAGGACATACTATAACTTCAAATGGACAACCTGAACTTCAAGGACACAGTTTTGTATTTCTGTGCAAAAGATGCACAGTATGGTAGTTACATAATCTGGTGTGAATTTGGGACTTCAGAGGATAAAGAGGGAAGGGTTGGAGTCTGTCAATTGGATCATAGCCAATGAAGCCTCTGCGTGGGCATGGCCTTCTGAGAATTCTGGGAAATCCCGTATTCCATCTTGGAGGTGGAAGAGAGACTCTCTAATCCCTGGGAGACACCCTACTGACAAGGGTGACTCTCTGTGAGACATCCCTGAATAGAAGCCACTTGGACCTACCCCATGCAGCCCTGGGTTCTGGAGAAGCCATGTAGAGACCCGTCTCGGCTGAAAAGCTTACAATGCCACTGGATCCAAAGACTTTCTGCCCACTGGCCTGTGATCATCTTGCATTCTGGATCATTGCATGTATTTCATAAGTATGAAGAGGAATTTATACATTGGTATCCGACACATGGGCTAATAATGGACTTATGGGCTTGGACCTAACTGGGGTTAAGATGCTTTCTAAATGTACAATTGCCCTTTATATTAAATCTCTTATACACAATATACGTGTGTCTATGGATTGGTTTCTCTAGTCTACCCAGACCAACGCACACAGTGAGGAGAAGTCAGAGTTAACCCAGACATGAATGTACCCTAGTGGAAGAGGTTAGGCTGAAGGAATCCCTCAGGATCTGCAGAGCACAGGACTCAGACCCAGGAGCAGGTCCAAATGGAGCTTCACTACTGGCTTCCTGTTGTGTCTGGGGATTCTTCTCCTTCTCAGCATCCCTCAGGGAATCAGTGCATCTCCTCCCGTCTTTCTGAAACACTCACCCAATCTCCCTCTGATGATAGGATGATTTCAAACTTAGCTTGTTTCGTTTTTCCCTTGAATTGTCTCAAATTTCCCATGTAATTGGTAATTCGTGCATCTAGGACAAATTCTGTTCAAATCATCGGCTTCATCAAAAACTTTATCCCTTGCTTTCAATAACCCTCCTGTATTCCCTCCTTCCTCGGGATAACAGTCCCTGCTGTGCAAAGGATCTCACTTTATTATCTTTGTATGTGTGTGTGTGTATGTATGTATATATATATATATATATATATATATATATATATATATATATATATATATATATATATATATATATATATATATATATTTCCAGACAACATACTACATGAACTTACCACCAGTAGCCCAATCCTAGATCAAGTCACCTCTCTCCATTCATCTAAACGGAGACTTTCTTCTCTGAGTTCATTCATTTTATTCATTCACAGCTCCTGTCTGTCCTTGTCCACCACAGGCTAATTTGAGAGTCAGTTTTTTTCTCCAAAGGCTGTTTAATTTAGCAGTTGTGCATATTGATACAAGAGTAGGAAAAGGGAGATAAGACACATTTTATGCTTAGTCTCAACATGCCTCCCCAGACCTCACCTCCCTTCCTGCCCTATGTCCCCTTGTGCATGGGCTATAAGCGTCCTATTCTGTACAGGGCACCCACAGGTTCCCTTCAAGTTCTGTCAGAATATCCTTCTCTAGAGACATGCCCAGGGACTGATTTTCTGTCAATCAGTACTGTGACTGCTGTAGTTATGATCACATATTTCTGAGTCAGGCACACACAGAGGGAAAGGCTATGGGAACCCAGACACATACACCCATACAGGGAGAGGGCGGGGCTCAGGGGTCACTCAAGCCCACAGATAACAGGGACCCTCAGGGGAGAAATGTAGAGGAGCCTAAGAAGGATTAGTTAAATTAGGTACCTATTTCCTCTACCTGCAGAGAAAATGTCTCTGCCACACACCTCCACATTCTTGTAGCTCAGTGTGTATATTCTTGTATGCACTTTGTCTGTTTTTTTGTATGTGCTAGTACACATGAACTACTCTGTGCCTTAATATGTTATACTATGTGACAGAACTTGTAGTCTGTTCTGCATTGATTCTATTATTATAATTCTAGTATATTTTAGTGTGTCTTTGTGGGTTTTTTCTTAAGTAAATGCATGTATATTTATTAATCTGAGGGTATTGTATGAAGATTTGTTAGTTCTAGTATATGTGCTGATTTGTTCATAGTAGGCATGTGTATGTTAATATGACTGTTAAAACACAAATGTCATTATGTGAGTTTCCTGCTTGCGTGTGTTCAGTCCAACCCATGTGAGCTCTTCAAACTTTATGAGCTCACATCTCCTTGAATAAAATACTTTATTGAGTGTTAAGAAATTACTAAGCTTGGGGGAATCCATTAGAGGCCCATAGTAATATGCACAGCAGAGTACGGTAATCAGTGAAACTTCTTTTTAAAGTGGACAATAGGAAACAGAAGGACATGAACAGCAAATCCTAGAGGTGAACTAGTCAATGCAGAGACATCCTTAACTAGGAAACAGGCCCAGAGGGATGTTTATTTTCTCCTCTCTGAAGCTCTTGTTTTTATGGATGGCAATGATAAAGCCTTTGTAAAAGAATGCACGCTACACTCAAAGGATGTCTAGTTGTAGGTACATGGGTGATGCCAAGAGCCAACGTGAATGCAGAAGTTTAAAGGTAAATGAGATGGATCAAGGAAAAGGATGACTTATCTTCCATCATCTTTGCCCAGAGAATGGGTTTCAAGCTCTCTAAATAAGGTTAACTGATGAAAAACAACACAAACTATTGGAGAGGGCTTACTCCTATTCCTTTCAAACAGCTAAAAGAACTCAAGGTTGCTTGTGCCCAATATGGCCCAACTGCCTCTTTTACTCAGTCTTTATTAGATACACTTTCCTTCGAGGTGCTTCCCGCCGCAGAATGGAAACAATTGGCTTTTGAAAATGCAAATACTGCCTGCCAGGCAGCGCTGAGACCTTTTGGAAAAAAGGGCAACCTGTCCGATTATATCAGACTATGCTCAGACATTGACCCTTTCTTTACTCAGGGGCTTGCGATAGCAGCTGCTTTGTAAGGAAAAACAGTAAAGGAGGGTTAATGATACTATGGAACTTATGGGAGCCCTGCAGGCTGGGCTCCCTTCTCCCTCTGCTATTCCAGCCAATACATATAAGATCATTTTAGATTTAAAAGATTGTTTTTATACCACACCCTTGGATCCAAAATATTGTAAAAGATTTGCCTTTAGTGTCCCTTCCACCAACTTCAAAGAGCCTATGAAGAGATATCATTGGCTTGTTTTGCCTGGAGGAATGGCCCCAACCCGCTATTAATATGGGGAGGAGGGCATGTTTGGGTTTTTACACAGGATGCTGATGGAGCATGGGGGCTGCCTGAATGGTTGGTGCAGTTTGCAAACCATGCAGATGGTAATTTGCCTCAGAGTGCTTCTGGGGACATGGCTCAGTGAGAAGTACTAGGCTTAAGTTTCTGATCCACCACTCTTACTTCCTGCTGTCTGGGAAGGTCTGGAAATCAAGATGTGGGTTAATGACTCACGCCCTCCCTGTACAAAGTGAAGGAAATGTTATTCCACCCACTCCACTGTCTTTTTCCTCATGTAGACTAGAGATTCAAAAGAATAATAAAACCATATTGTGGAGATCATGTCTCACAGACAAGCCCATCAGGTATAACGTCACAAAAGAGAGATATATCATCGATTGGTCTGTCAACCAGGACAATACTCAAAAAAAAAAACACTGCCAAATGGGAAAAGGGGCTGTCTGCAGGACTTTGGTGGTCAGACTTGGGTTTTCCACAATCTCAGTGGTGGAAAATAGGGGCTGCTTAGGGGGACATGAAGCTTATGGGCCCTACCTCCAGACCACAGGGAAATGTTACTGCCTGCGTACCATCGCCTTATGTACTTTTGACAGGGAATATTACTATAGATCATGATGATTCTAAGTTTAACAGGTCTTGTAATAACTGCAATTTGTCTAATTGTATTACCTGGTCCCCTGAAGGTATTGTCATCGCCATTTTATATCAACCTTCTTTTGTTATGCTGCCAGTGAATATTACTGGGCCTTGGTATTCAGAAAGAGGGTTACAGGTATTAGAAGGGACTGAAAAAGCATCAACCAGATTTAAGTGTTTTGTAGGTTTGCTTATAGCAAGTATTTTAGCTATATTAAGTTTAGTTGCTACTGCTACTACTGCAGCAATTGTACTTTCACAAATCTTACAAACTGCCCACTGTGGAAATGAATTATCCAAAGATGTGACTAATGTTTTGGGTACTCAAGAAGATATAGACAGGAAGTTAGAACAAAAAGTAAATGCTCTTTATGACATGGTCATGTATTTAGGAGACGAGGTGCAGGGGCTTAAGGCCAGGTCTAGTCTACAGTGCCATGCAGTACATACATGGATCTGTGTTACACCTAAATAGTACACTAACAGTCAGTATAGCTGGATTAAAGTGTAGAATCATCTTCAAGGTACTTGGCACAATGCTAATGAGTCTTTAGATTGATTACAACTCCATCAAGAAATATTAGCCATAAAAGATGCTAAGTCTCTTTATTTTGATGTCGACAAGGTTGCTGAGGATTGGCTCCAGCATTTTCAAGATTCTTTCCTTTCGTTAGGAAATCTCAGAGGCCTACCTCACATGCTTTTTCTCTAGTCACAGCGGGAGTGTGTGTATTGTTTATCTTATGCATACTCCCTATGATACTGCACAAGGTTATGGTTGAATTATTGGCTTTAGGAACAAAATTACAGGAAGTACACCTGCATACTTCACTCCCTCCCCAAACAGGAGTATAAGGCAGAGGCTGGTTAGTCAGACGGGTAAAATCGAGTCTGAGTATTCCAACCTAAGACAGGTCATAGTCTCCTGCAGACAGTGACTGATGACGGGTAAGGGCGATTTCAGGACTTCACAACCTAAGACAGACACAGTGATCTGCTGACGTTTTGAGTAAAGACGTCTTCAGTAAATAAAAAAGCGGGGGCTGTTGAAGGCCATTAAGACTCAGCTTTGAAACAGCTGATAAGTCTCATGAACTATGTATCAGTGTTTGCTGATTTCTTCTGTGACTTTACGTTTTGAACATACTGTTAAGAACAAGAACAACAACAACAAAAAAAGAACAAGAAAGTATGCAAAGTCTGGGAAGATAGGTTGTTTAATTTTCTCAGGGATGTCTGCCTTGGCAGAAGACAAAATTGCTATGTGTAGCAAATGTGCTTGCTTAACAATGAGATAATAAACCCCGGGTTGTTTCTGCATGGATAAAAGGAGTATGTAAAACAAACCCGAAGCTTCAGTATTCACTGTTGCCCTCCCAATACTTTTAATCTCTTCTTTTTACCCTAATAATCATTCCCCCTCTTTCAGGACGGTTTGACTCCTAGGCTGGCTCCGACAGCCCCTCCTTGATCAAAATTCTTAATCTAAAGCTTGAGTAAATTTTAACTCCTTCCAGAAAAAAATTGGTTGGTGTATAGAAAAAAGACCAAACAAACAAATATCCTGAATACTGAAAGTATAACAGTCAAGAGATCAATCATTGCATTAGATAAATCTGCTGAACAATGCCTCTTTAGAGTATTGAAAGGAAAAGATATTACCTGGAGGACTGGTTTCACCTGACCAAAGCAGGCTATTGTCAATTGACTCTTGTGCATTTGAAAGATGAACAAAGGAAGGCTGAAGAAGAATGAATATATTAGAATTGTAGTTCTGGACAAGAATGTCCCACATACCATGGACATGCAAAGGACAAACAAGTCTGTTTTGGAAGATGTAATGTCAGAGTGCTACTTAGAGGCAAGGATGGTGAGAGTTCATATTATATACTTTGGACATATATCAGAAAAGATCATTCCTCGAAAAGGATATTTTGTTTGGTAAAGATGACGGGCAGTGAAAAACATGAATCCCACTACCAAATGGATTAACAAAGTGACTGCGACAAATGGTTCACCAAACCCGAAGAATGATATTCCTGCTCAAATTGCCTAATGCACAGAGAGGACCATAGGGCCATCCCAATCACAAGACACGGCATCCCTTAATGACCCACAGCGCTATGAGGGACAACACTGTGGCACACTGTGGGAAATGTGCTCGATCTGACTTCACCACACTGGGGCAAAACTCTAAGGGCATGCAACAGAGCAGCAAGAGGAGCAAAGCAATGAAGTGCCCGGGAAATACAAAACAACAGACTGAGTGGCCAAGGCATGGTACCACATCAGACTCAACCAACAGTAAAATACTCCTAATGATCAACGAACAAACCTGGAATGATTCTTAAGTCTTTTCTCTTTTTTCCCGGTGGTTGCTTCCTTTTTTGTTGTTGTTGTTATTTTGCTCTGTCTTGTTTCTGTGCTTATTATTGTCTCCGCATGTCTATCTAGATAAGATTGGCAGGATAAACACACCAGAGGAGACAACAATGGGGCTGATGGTTCTGGGGGGGGGGATAAAGGAAACAGGGAAGTGGGGGAAAGGAAGTGGCTGTAAGCCTGGGGTCAAGGGCACAAGTGATCTAAAATCGACGTTGAAGAGAGTGTAGGATGCCTGGTAGGGCGTGATCAAGGGCAATGTAATGAGAGGAATTACTGAAAACTGATGAAGGCCAAACATGATAGTGGGACAAGAGGAAAGTAAAAGGAAATAGAGGAAAGAAGTAGGAGACAAAGGGCGTTTATAGAGTTCTAAATACAGTCATTTACATATGTACACATATATATGACAAAAGGGTAACATATCTATGTAAATATATTTAAATTTTAAGTATAAAAGTAGCAGATAGACATTGGACCTCTACCCCATTACTCTCTCAATGAAAGAAGACTTTGTTCTAATAACCTGGCATTCCATGATGCTCAGCTTCCTGACACAATCGATTAAGACAAAATGGTGCAGAAGCAAATATGGTGAAGAAAGTTGATGCTGCCTGGCTATCAAAAGATATAGCTTCTGGGGTCCTAAAGGCCATCAAACTGAGAAGCTACAAAGTCCACATGGAAGAAGCACACAAGCCTGTGTGATCATGAGGTGTCAATAGGATCAGGTATCTGGCATCAGAGACACAGAACAAAAAATCCTATCAATTTGAAAGAGGGGTAGTGTGGAGTGAGACCCAAAGTCCATCTGTAGGCAATTGGACACCTTACAGAAGGGTGTGTTACACAGAAACAAAACCAGGACACTTGTGAATATATATAGATATGTGCATACATACATCTATTACATATACAATATATAATCATTATATATAAAACCATTATATATAATCATTATATATTATTATATATTCTATATAATGGATAGACATATGAAGCACAAAAGAATATAGCAGCTAATTTGTTCACACAGCTGTCCAGAGTGCTCAGTTCAACTCACTTCCGTGAAACATTTAATATACTGGAAGTCCTTCAACTCATGAGGGCCACTGGGTCCAAGGTCAAGGAAGCAGACAGGTGAGTCTTATGTACGGCAATGCAGGCAGTCTGGACACAGGCAGCAAACAAAGGGCAGATCATCAACAAAGAGCAAGAAGATAAGATCCAACAGTCCCAAGCTCAAGTGATACATACATCAGCAACATGATGAAGCACTTCTCAAAGGAACCTCAAGCTCTAGCGACATGATCCACAGGTTGTTAGGCCAACACTTAGTGTAGCTCACAAGTTGTGGCAGAGAACTAGCAGGCGCACCCTGATCTGATGAGAAGAGTGCAAGAGAGAGAGAGGCACGGTTTGCCTAGCCATTTATCTCTTTGCCCTCCAATCAAACTGCAACATTATTTATACCATGTTCCTATGAGCCAGGTTGGCACAATAAACTAACCTATCAGAATGGGTCACAAGGATGAGCCAGTTAGGGTTCAGTATAACACCTATGAAACATACAACTTTTCTCTAGTTGTTTAGTGCTCCCCCACCCCACAATCATGACCCCAAATCTACTGTACGAAACTGGCTAGACCAGAGAATGCACATGGGTACCGAAAAGAGCTAGAAACACAGGGAATCAAGGGCAGATAAACCCATCAGGACCAATAATCAGAGTGGCAATACCAGGAGAGTAAGGGGTAGGTGAGGGGTGAAAGGGGAAATGAACACAATGATCTACATATAACCCCTTCTCAGGGGGATGGACAACAGAAAAGTGGGTGAAGGGAGACATCAGACAGTATAAGACACGAAAAAGCAATAAAAAATTATAATTTATCAGGGCTTCATGAGGGAAGAATAAAATGAGCTGATACAGCGCTCAAGTAGAAAGAAAATGTTTTGAAAATGATGATAGCAACATGTACAAATGTGTGTAACACAATAGATATATGCATGGATTGTAATACAAGCTGTACAAGCCCCTGATAAAATGAGTTAAAATAAATAATTTTTTTAAAAACATGCGTTCATCCTCAATTATGAGGATGGCACAGGAGAGTGCAATGTTTTGTTCTGTTGTGCAATGGGTCCCAGTGAGATGGCACTGACTCAATGACAGCTGATATGACAACAGTCTCAGAAACCACAAATATACACCCAGCGCAAACACAAAGACATTAGTGTGTTATGTTTACAAAAGATATTATTTCTCTCATGAAAAAAAAGGGAAGAGGTTTCTTCAGTTAAAAAAAGTTGGAACAAACAAGGTGACAACAAAATCACTGAGGCATTTCCACCCCTCATTAGTCCATTCTTTTGGTGAGCTGAAGGCAGTTCTCTAAGGGCCTCACAGCATGCCAGGTGGCAGAGTACTTTCAGGAACATGGGCTCTAGTCTAAAACAACACACTCACTAAGTGGTGAGCAGCTATTTGTCTGTCTAGGAAACTGTAAATCATGCAGTCCTGTACACTGAGGGTTCAGCTGGAAGTTCAGAGGATCCAGCAGAGCAAGAGACTGACAATAATTACTCACTGGATTGCAGGATGCTTAGAAGGTCTATAATCAATTGAATCAAAATAAAATTTCTTGAGAAACTTCCAGCCTAACTGTAAGATAGATGAAAACTAAAAATTCTGGCAGCTAGAGTATTCACATAAGATTAATAAGCACTTTTTTACTGTTTTGTTGCTTAAGTTCAACTTATTGGGTTCCAACATAACAATAGTTTTTAGAGAGCACTTAGTAACATTTTCTATGAGACAAGAAATAACCTGATACCCATGTCAGATGACGATATTTTAAGAAAAATATAGACGAGTGTTGATAATGGATCTGAATGAAAAAGTTATTTTTAAAATAGGAAACTGAGTCAGACAATATATTAAAATAAGCATGCATCAAGATTAATTCTAATTCATCCCAGAATTGATTTAACACAAGAAAATGAACACTCAAATATGCCTAGTGATGGGGGAAAAGTCAATTATCTAAATTGACACAGAATGAATAATAAACAAAGTAAAAAGCTTTTCATGTTAAAAAAAACAACTACAAATCTAACATGAAATAGGTAAAACTCAATATGCTAATATACATTCTTGTAAAAAAAACTTTGAAAATGTCACATGTAAGAGAAAGAGAAAAAAGTTCACCCCACCGCAGAATCAGGATAAACATACATATCCATTTTCACCACTCATATTAAAAATGATACTAGCTAGATTGATCAGAAAAAAGGAATTAATAAAAAGAAGAAAATGACTTCCAAAAAGAAGAAAAGAAAATTCCTTATTCATCATAAATTGAAGATGTCATGTAAAAAAGTTGCCAATTGAAGGCAAACAAGCAGCCATCTAGCTCGGAAACAACAAAGCCCACAGAGAAGTGCGCAACCTAAGCGAATACAAGGTGTTGAACGGACCAGGTGGCAGACACCTAGAACAAAAACCATCATTGTGTGATCACCTTCCTCTAATCTCTGGGGGATGGGCAATGGGAAGGTGGGTGAGGGGAGAGGCCTGGAAGTATAAGATAACATAATAATTTATAAACTATTAAGGGTTCATGGGGGAGGGGAGAGCGGGGAGGGAAGGGAAGGGATAAAAAGGAAAACGAGCTGATTCCAGGAACCCAAGTGGAAGGAGAATTTTGAGAATAACGAGGGCAACGAATATTTATGCATTGTGATGAGGGTTGTATGAGCCCCAATAAAAAGATTTATTAAATTTTTTAAAAGTTGCCAAATAGGTCATAAATACTATATATAGGTAGAAAATTTTAAAATGTTCTAGGCAATATTTCAACACACAAAAATACTTGGTACTTAAATCCCTAATGATAAACTGCTAATCTCCAACTCCCAAACCATTAACCCTTACATATTAAGATGCTGACCATCTTTCAAACACACCTATACCCTTCTAAAACACAAGAGGAGGAGGAGGTGATGCTGTTTGCCAGAGAGCAGGGAGAGCCGGCCAGCCTGCCTGCAGGGCTAAAATGGGCAAAAGCAGTACTAGGAGTTTTATATATGCAGTTAGCAGGTAGCACACATTTTGCCCTAACAAAACTACTGGTAAACATCCTTAGTCGTTATCAAAAAGGATACTACAAAAACATGTGTATGGTACACACACATGCACTTATGTACACACCAAAATCACATAAATAATGAAATTGAAAATAGATTTTTTTGTGTGTGAAACATTTTGAAACAATGATAAGATCTACAAAAATAAAATGGGATCCAACTCAACTATTCAAGTTTGTGAGACAGGTGGGAAAGCCTGGGGACCCCAGGGTGGGAGAGTGCCGACAGCGGGCCAGGGATCCAAACGGCATGCTGACACACAAGTGCACAATGTGAGCATCTCCAACCCATTTTCCTAACAGGACCTCCTCATTGACCACCTAGGTAGTGTGGAGAAAAACAAGTCCCCACTCAGTGGCTGGCCTACACACCTTTTCCAGCAGGTGGCTGCCCGGGGTTCAAGGCTAGGGGCGATCAGGGAATGTGGAGGCAGCTCCAATCATTCCCTCTCACCTCCTTCCTCTCTCCTGTCCTCCCTTCTCTCCTCTACTCCTGCCCCCCACCCCTCCACCCCCATCTTACAAGGAAGATTAGATCAAATCATCCGACATTGAAGGATTAAAAAGTGACATCACTATGAACACTTGGCCACCACAAGCCAGTTATCCCTGTGGTAACTTTTCCAACACTTCCTGCTGAAAACCCAACAGGTCAGAGGGATCTAGAGGTCCTTCTTTCATGGTCTAAATTCCTACTAAAAATCAAGATCCAGTGAGCTTCAACAATTTCTGCTCCAGGGGAGGTTTCTGTCCTCCCTCAGCTCGCCTTAGGACACCTACATTACCTTTACCAGGTGTACCGTCCCAGTCAAACAACCCACCTGACCCTGCTAAGTCCCTGCCTGCTCCAGGGAGGAGTCCCAAGGAGGCTGCAGCTAAGGCTCAAAGGGAGCACAGCAAGAAATGCCAATGCAGCGGCAAGGAGACCTACTGTGTGTTATGTGCACAAGATGCTCCAGTAGGTCCACTCAGACTCCAGTATCTCGTTCAGGGCCATGAGCGTTGTGCACTCGTTGATCAAAGACACCTTTGGGCACATCGCCGACCAGGCATCTCAACTGGCACATTCCAAACTACTCCACCATCACAGCCTGCGACATCCTGGTGACCATGAGCCTGCTGCTGCCTGGACAGCTGGCAGAGGCGCCTTGGCCAAGGGCCCCAGGGCCAACGCCCAGTACACCAGCCCCAAATAAATTGTCCTTCAGCCTCACAACGTTCAAACGCCAAGGGCCCATTTCAGGGTCACTTCCAGTTTCATCCCCCAAATAGAGGTTGAACACCTTAGCATTACCTTGTTTTTGGTTCCTTTGTTTCAGTTTGGTTTTTGATTCTTCTGTGCATAGTTTAGTTAGATTACTTTTGTGATGGAGAGCATCTTTCTTTCTTTTTAACACGTTTTGGGGCACTTAATCCACATATCCCACATAATCCCACAATTCAGCCTACTTAAGCATTCCACAATCACTACCACAATCGATTTCACATCGTCTATTTTCCCACTATGATTAAATCGCCTTTAAGCAGACTTATTAGTCACCTTCAGTTGTAGTGTTCAGTCCCCTCAATCCTTCATTCTTACTCCCCAAGTCCCCTCACCCTCCCCAACTCCGCCAGCGACCCACCCCGACCCCACCCAGACATCCTTACAGACACTCGCATGTTATTTCATCTCTAGGCATCCACTCCTTTTGTGCTTCACAAACTGAACCCAACAGAAACAATAAAGAATAGAAAGGAAATGAAATGGGAATGATTTTAAAAACCTTAGTAATATATAGATAGAAATAAAAACAAAGAGTAAGAAGAAAGGGCGGCCACCAATATTTTAAAGCCAGGGAAGACGTTTCTGTCACGGACCAGCAAGAGATCTTGCGCCTAGAACAGACTCTGGTCGGGTCCAGAGAGAGGTCAGCAGAACAAGATCCCGGGCTCACCTTTGAGCTGAGGAGGCGCAAGGAGTCTCGGGAGGAGGCATCGCTGTGCGGAAGGAAACAAGGGAGGGGGGTTAGGAGACCCGCAAAGAGAGAATCAGGGAACCCCGAAGCCCCAAACCCCAGCCGGGATCCCCTTTCTCCAACAGGGACTCCCACCATGAACCACAACCAATCTGAAAGCAGGGAAATAGGACCGGCCTTGGGGACACCCGCCCACCTCTCACCAAGAGAAGCGCTGGCAGGGTTCCTGGGGGAGAGAAAGGGCGCTTGCAACCTAGTCAGCTGGACTAAAACAGCCTCCGCCCACACACATGTCCCGGAGCCCAGGGCCTCCCACCTGGGAGCGCAGGCAACAGGGTGCTCAGGCTGTGGGCGCTTCTCTGGCACCGCAAGCAGAGCACCAGACAGCGGCATCCTCGCTGTGAGCGGCAGTTCAGTATAAGACACCGCCACTTCCGGCCCTTTCTGGGCGTGACCCGGAGGGGGAGGAGCTAGCGGGGTCAGGGAGGAGTAGGGTCTCTGCCTTCAGTCCTCTCACGGCAGCTCTTGCCCCGCCCATTTCTGCTGAGGCACCAACACAGGTGCCTGGCAAGGGTGGGCGGGGCATGGCGGGCCTGGGACGGGGCTCGGGGAGGAGCCAGGGAGAGGTGGTCCACGCCAAAGGGCCCACAGCAGTGGCTGAGACTCAGATAACAATGGCCGAGGCTCCAGTACTTTCCCCCATAGCAGAGAGCGTGTATGGGTGACATGGGTGAAATACAACAATGTACGTTGGGTGCGTAAGCCTGTGATCAGATTCCCCGGATGTGCATCCTCCTAACTAACTCCAAACACCCAACCATCCAATCCTGCCAAGGTGTTAATGGGTCTGAAGCAAGAACTTAGGGTCCTTGCTTAACCTTTACAGTGATGGTCCATTCTTTGACCTAAAGCACTATCGTGTATGACTGGTTTTGGGGAAAAGAGAAGTACCTAATGGCATGCACGTCTAGGTAAGTTATATGTCATTTTAACAAAATTTAAAAATAAACCTTCAGCAGGAGCAGTGAAAAGGGAATGGAGGAACGTAGATGGGAGAATGGTTGTTAAACGTAATGTCCATAGAGCTGGAATTTATACTATCTTCTTGTTTGATTTCACCGGGAAGCTTTGGGGATAGTTAAACATGAGAGTTATGTTCTTCTATGATGCTTATCATGATTCGTGCACTCTGCTAATTTAATGTATCACTCATTCAAGTTTCTATCAGTCCAAGAGGTCGTTATGGACAGTGGGGAAGACTTTTCCAAGTTGAGTGATCTGAAACTTAAATTTCCTACCTGCAGGTAACTCTTGGCTGCTGAGACTCTCAGAATAAGTGTTTTTGGGAAAGATCAAAGTGAACTATTTCCCGATTAACTTGCATCCAGAAAGATTGTGCTTCTTTCATGCCTGTTATACTTGGGAATTCCTTTATGAAAGTTCAAGTCAGATTCCAAAGTCCTGGCTGAAAATAGAGAAAGTTGATTTGTAACACTCGGTTATGTTTCCCAATATGGTCAGATAGTTCCCCAGGCTGTACAGAAAACTGTTACCTGACTTTATCAGGAATCCACAAACATCACTTACCAGGCAATATTTTCTGAATTAAACTGGTTTATGTTCCCAGTTCTGCTGGAGCCACCTTATCCTTAGATCTGGGAAAACTTAGCCTAGGTTTTGCAACTAAAGGGTGACTTCTCTGGAAATACTTGCTGTGTTATACTGGGTAGACTAGAGAAACAAATTCACGGTCATTCAAATATGTGCAAGAAAGAGATTTACATCAATGACTAATAGATAACAAGAAAACATTTTATCCCAATCCAGATCAGCTCTAAACATCCAATATTAGCCCATATATCTGATAGTAGTCCAAAATTTCCCCTTCAGACTCACACAGCACATGGAATGATGACGAATGCAGGAAGACCGCAGGCCAGTGGGTGTAAAGTTTTGTGTATCCAATGGTGGTAGAAGCATTTAGTGCTGGCATGGGTCTCGTGTGGCTCTTCTAGCTCTCCAAGTTACTCAAGAGCAGGAAGGTGAAGCAGAAAGAGAGGGTAGCCCAGCTCCAGGGAAAAAGAGTAGAAATTCCCAGAATCTACATGAGAAGGTCATGCCCACCAGGAGGCATCATCAAGCTGTGATCTGATTGACAGGCTACCCTCTACCCCTAGACTTATTTCCCAAGTTGAAATGAAACTATGTAGCTACTACACCTGTTTTCATGTGAGGTTTCCTGTTTCTGTGGATAAATCATTAACTTCCCTTTCCCCAACCTCCACCATAAAAACCTCATTGTCATCGAGTCAATGCAGACTCACATAGATACTATAGGACAAGGGGGAACTTCCCTGGTGAGTTTCCAAGAATGAAAACGTTTGCTGGAGTAGAACGCTCACTCTTTCTCCTGTGGTGTTATAGGTGGTTCCAAACTGCTAGTCTTAAAGTTAGCAGCCCAACTTCTACCCTCTTCACAAACAGGGGTTTGTTCATTCATTGTAGAGCCACCCACAATAGCATGCAACTAGAGTCCAAACGGTTTCTTAGTTATACAAGCCACTTTCCAGTGGGTTGCTCACCAAAAATTAGTGATTGATCAGCAGAACGGGATGTGCATAGCCACTGCTACCAAGTGCTCCAAAAGTAATCCCTTTAGAAAATCCTGGAGAGAGGGGGAGAAAAATGGGGACCCAAACTCAGACTCACAAAAAAGACCCTCAAGGAACTGCTTTTGGTCACTTTCATGTCCAGAACTGAACTCACCCCCTGCTAGGCGAACCAGTCATGTAAGTAAGATCAAGGACAGGATTTAGCTCAGGGGGAAGAATGGAAACAGGAGAGTCTTGGACAAAGAGGACAGTGTGTTGTTGTTGTTAGTTGCCCTCAAGTAGGTTCCAGCTCACAGAGAACCTAGGTACAATCGGATGAAACACTCCCAAGTCCTGCTCCATCTCACGGTGGATTTTATGTTTGAGCCCATTGCTGCAGCCAATGATCCACACAAGGCTCTTCCTCTTTTCATTTGCCTTTTACTTTACCAGGCATGATATCATTTTCCCAAGATGGATCTCTCCTGATAACATATTCAAAGTACATGAGACAACATGTCACCATCCTGATTTCTGAGGATCATTAGCATGTGTGGTCAATGCTATTGTTAGTCTTGTTAATTCCTGTACAAATCTGCTTGAAACAATGGATGACTACATGAATTGTGATAAGAGGTGTAAGGGCCCCCAATAAAATATTTAATAAAATAAATAAAATTCCATGAGACACTTCTAGCCTAATTGTAAGATTTTTAAAGGTGCAGATTCTGGCAGTTATGAATAAATACCATTTTATTGTATTGTTATTTAAGTTCAAGTTATTTGGGAACTGAGTCAGACAACATATTAAATGTTGTCTGCCTCAGTTCTTAATATTAAAAAAAATTTTCTTGTAGCTCCATTATCAATATTGGTCTACATTTTCTTGAAGTATCATTATCTGACCCTGGTATCAGAATATTACTGGACTCATAGAATGTGTTATTAATTGTTGTCTCTCAACCATTGTTATGTTTGTACCCAATTAACTTGAACTTAAATAACAATACAGTAAAATGCCATGTTGTTAGAACAAACTGATCTGGTGTTGAGGGCGGGCTGGAGCAGAAGCCCATAGTCCATCCACTTCCTCAATGTATGGCCATACAATTATATGTACATAAGTCAATATCTCTATTTTATGAATTAATATATTTATATATGTACACCCTTATGTTTATACCTCTATCCATAGTTTTGCTTCCTAGATCTTTTCTGTATTTTGTTTTACATTCCCCCTGTTCTACCATCACACTCACGCCTTTTCTGCCTCTTAGTAATGCCTCTTAGCTAAATTGCTATTTCTCCAACACCCCCAGAATCTCTAAGTCCTCCTCATTATTGATTTAATTTCCTAATTGTTCCTCTACCTATGGAATTGTTTGATAAGCACTCCCTTCCCCCACACTCCAGAACCAAGGCCCTCCAAAACCATTGCCTATATGGGTAGGCAAAACAACAAAAGCCGAAACAAAACAGAAAGAATAGATTGAATTATAAAGGGTGGAAAAACTAGCAAAAAACAAACAAACCCAATCCTAAAAACATACATAATCCCAGATCTGTCTGCTGACCTTTATGACTCTCTCCCTGCCGGTCCTGGGGAGTTTAGGGAACTTCTCCTCCTAGCCTGAAGTCTACTTTTGTGGCTCCTCACGGGCTTTATGGCTTGGCTTGGCTCCCATTGCTGACCTGTTCTGTTCCCTTATTGGTCCACCCCACTGTGGAGGGAGGTGGGGGTCAGACCAGGCTCACTCCACACCATGTATCCCCAGTATGGTCCTCTGACGATGTACTCTCCAGCCAGTGGACATCATTTCTCAAGCTGATGTTCGCCTTACTGTCTTGTCTGTGTGCCCAGGCAGATTTTTGTAAATAATGGTGATAAAAAAATTACCATTCATTGTTAATCCCATTCATTCTATTTATCTCCAAATAAGACACACATAATTAAGGAGACATAATTAAGCTAAACAATCTTTATAATTAATTAATTTGCTTTCATTGGTAATTATGCCCTGGGGTGATGCTGTAGTGCCCTCTTAGTATTCAAAAATTACAAACATGAAAAAATTTAACCAGTCTACACTGAAAGGAGGAAGAGAGAGAGAGAGGTGAGAGAGAGAGAGATCATTTATAATATTTAAGGGTGGTTATGGTTGAACAATGAACAATGAAGTTTGACAAGAGTTTATTTACTGTTGAAAAAACCTTGTTTGATAAATGAGATTAACTGGAAAAAAAGTGTCACCAAGTATTACATTTTATAAATGCAACGAACACGCAGATCACGATGCTAAGCTCTGGGTTTTTGGGTGAGCTCTTATTGTAAGTAAAATATTGTACATGGTCTCTTACTTCACTTGGCTTTTGAATTCTCTCTGCGTACATTTTAGGTTCTTGTTTGCTAATATTTTCATGTGTTCACCTGTGTGCATGTGTGTCTGTGTGTGCAAGGCGTTCCCAGAGGTGCCAAGTGTTTCCTAAGAACACCTCCCACAGCAACTTCACCCAATCCAACCCGGGTTTATTCTGCCTTCATCTGGAACAGTAGTTCTCAACCTGTGGGTCGCGACCCCTTTAGGGGTGGAACGACCATTTCACATGTTTCTCCTGATGCATAACAGTAGCAAAATGATAGTTATGAAGTAGCAATGAAAATAATTTTATGAGGGATCAGTTTTCAGGCATCAAAGGACAAAAATTCATATCATTGGCTTCACACCTCCATGACACCATCGCCGAAGACAAACAGGTGCATAAGCAAATGTGGTGAAGAAAGCTGATGGTGCCCGCTATCAAAAGAGATAGTGTTTGGGGTCTTAAAGGCTTGAAGGTGAACAAGCGGCCATCTGGCTCAGAAGCAACAAAGCCCACGTGGAAGAAGCACACCAACCTGTGTGATCACGAGATGCCAAAGGGACCAGGTATAAGGCAGACATCATCCAATATATCATAGTGAATGAAGGGGGAAGTGCAGAGTGGAGACCCAAAGCCCATTTGTTGGCCACTGGAGATCCCCTCACAGAGGGGTTTAGGGGAGGAGATGAGTCAGTCAGGGTGTGATATGGTACCGATGAAGAATACAGCTTTCCCCCAGTTCCTGGATGCTTCCTCCCCCAAACTACCATGATCCGAATTCTACCTTGCAAGACTGGATAGAGCAGAGGTTGTACACTGGTGCATATAGGAGTTGGAGGCACAGGGAATCCAGGGTGGATGATACCTTCAGGACCGGGGTGTGAGGGGCAATACTAGGAGAGTAGAGGGTGAGTGGGTTGGAAAGGGGGAACCGATTATAAGGATCTACATATGACCTCCTCCCTGGGAGACAGACAGCAGAGAAAGGGGGGAAGGGAGAAATAGGACAGGGCAAGATATGACAAAATAATAATCTATAAATTATCAAGGGCTCATGAGGGAGGGGCGTGGGGAGGGAGGGGGAAAAAAAGGACCTGATACAAAGGGCTTAAGTGGAGAGCAAATGCTTTGAAAATGATTAGGGCAAAGATTGTAACGATGTGCTTTATACAATTGATGTATGTGTATGTATGGATTGTGATAAGAGTTGTATGGGCCCCTAATAAAATGTTAAAAAGAACAGAATTTTATGTTTGGGCATCACCACAATATGAGACACTGTATTAAAGAGTCGTGGCCTTAGGAAGGTTGAGAACCCCTGATTTTCTGGACTCACCAAAGGCTGGAGATTCCAATAAGGAAGGCTCCTGGAGTATAAATTACATCGATTTATTAATGATGCTGAAGTATTACAGGTGATTACCGTTTAATCCGTCCCTCGCCTTCCCTCCTTTATTTCCAGCTCCTGCTCAGGATCAGGACTAGTGCCTGGATGGACCTTATTTTAATTCAGGGTGCTTGTTGGGTCTCAAGTGGGTGTCTTTTTGTTCAAAACCTGAAATATCATTATTCTTATTCTGTACCCCTGGTGACTTAAATTTTCACTCACTTCTCTGTTATGTATTTATCCTTGAACTCCTGACTAGTTTTGCCCTAATGTTGCATGTGCTCTGGCAAACCAAGGGACTGTCATCTCAGTCTTGCATCAGTTAGAAGTTACAAAGTTGAAACTATTCTTTTCTGGGGCCCACATTCCCCAGTTGGAAACCTCCTCCCTGAGGCCCTATGCCACTTGGATCTCTTTATTTACACTGAGATTGGCCCTAGTTATCAAAACCTGAGATGTGTTGTTTGTAGGAGTGCTGGTGTTGGTGATGGCAGTGGCCCAAAGAAAACCCCTGAAGACTTTGAGGAGGTTGATATGGAAGTGTTGAAGTGGAAAGAAAAGATGTTTGGAGACTGTGGGTGATGACGATACCCTGGTGTCCACCTGATGTTTCAACAAATGATAGTCTGTCCACTCTCTAGGGCACAGGACATACAGGAGCCCAAGGCAGGGCAGAGACGTTGAGGGGCTGGAGGGAGAAAACACTGAGCTCAGAAATACTTGGTTTTCCTTTGATCTTTAATACACACCACTTAGGTCAAGTGCTCTCTCTCTCTGTAGACTAACATGCATATGAGTTCAAACAAAGAGCTACCCTAGCATGGGCTCAGGAGGAAAAAGGTTGTCTGGTCTCTATTACTATCTGTTTATAAGGACAGGGCTCCCTCACATGCAATCATTCTTCAGGCACTAGGGTAAATTTC
This sequence comes from Tenrec ecaudatus, assembly GCF_050624435.1. Classification (NCBI taxonomy): domain Eukaryota; kingdom Metazoa; phylum Chordata; class Mammalia; order Afrosoricida; family Tenrecidae; genus Tenrec; species Tenrec ecaudatus. The sequence continues at coordinate 60,314 of NW_027459069.1, read as the reverse complement.
ACCCTTGGGCGGGAAAGCTATCAGTTCTCTACAGACAGGGCTCTAGGTCTCTTGGGAAAGCAGAGCTGTGGTCTAAAGATGCTATTTCTGTGTGTTCTCCTGTGCCTGGTTACAGTTCCCAAAGTGGAGATTCAGATATCTGCCCTGGGTCTTTGGGAATTGTTGTGAATTCACGTGACTGACGTGGACCATCTGTTTTTTCTGCAGGCGTCTTGTCCCAGGTGAAGCTTCAGGAGTCGAGTCCAGTACTGGTGAAGCCCTCCCAGAAGCTGTCACTCACCTGCACTGTCTTTGGTTTCTCCATCACAAGCAGTGGTTACTGCTGGCACTGGATCCGCCGGCCCTCAGTGAAGGGTCTGCAGTGGATGGGACTCATATGCTATAATGGCGGTACAAATTATGACCCATCCCTCCAATGCCGGCTCTCCATCACTAGAGACACATCTAAGAATCAGTTCTCCCTGCAGCTGAGCTCGGTGACTGCTGAGGACACAGCTGTGTATTACTTTAAGTGCAAGGGAAACACAGTGAGGGGAAGTCAGTGTGAGCCCAGACACAAACTTCCCTGCAAGGAAGACACTGGGCAGCAGGGAGCACACAGGACTCACTGAGCACACATCCCCAGCACTAGACAGGCAGAGATGGATGACAAGGAGGACTCAGGGTTCCTTCCCTCTTTCATCTCTCAGCATGTCCACGGACAGTTTTTGTTTTTCTTTTTAAATCATTTTCCTGGGGGCTCGTACAATTCTTATCATAATCCACGCATACATCCATTGTGTCAAGAACATATGTACATGTGTTGCCATCATCATTCTCACATTTGCCTTCGACTTGAGCCCTTAGTATCTGCTGTTCATTTTCCCCTCCCTCCCCACTCTCCCTACCTCATTAACCCTTCATCATTCATAAATTATTGTTATTATTTTGTCATACATTACACTGTCTGACATCTCTCCCCACCATTTTCTCTGCTGTCAATCCCCCAGGGAGGAGGCTATACCTAGATTCTTGTAATCAGTTCCCCCTTTCTACCCCACATTCTCTCCACCCTTCAGGAATCACCACTCTCACCACTGGTCCAGAAGGTGTCATCTGTCCTGAATTCCCTGTGTTTCCAGTTGCTATCTGTGCCTATGCACATCCTCTCATCTAGTCAGATTTGTAATGTAGAATTTATTACTCTCTAAATTTTCTCCTCACTGCCAACTTGAAAGGAGGAACTAGCATTGTCTGTTCACAGTACAAATATTAAAGTTACTCTAATATTTCATTGCCTTCCTTTAGAAACCAGTTTCCTTCTTGAAAAACAGGTTATCATGGTAATTCTCACCCTATCCATGACTCAAAACCTTTGACAATAAAATACAGGCATGCCAGATTCATGCATGCAATGCATGATTTCAAATGTACTCAGTGACCTACTATCGCCCAGGGTCAGGTCTGTGAAGGTTTCCTTCTGTTTTGCTCCCTGTGCACTGTTGTCAGTGAATCGTGCAGTGAATGACTAATGATCTCTATATCTGAGAAAACAATTGTGGTGACTTCTGGGGCTAAATTTGTGACATGTCCTTCGTGATGCTTGCTACCCATTGTCTCCCTGTGTGCAGAAACAAGGGTTCCAAACAGAGAGACTCCTGACACTGGGAACAGGTGAACTGGAATGACCTGTCCGGTGGGCAGAGTCATTAGTAAGATCACTCATTGGAGTCACAATAAAGGGAGCACTCATTGGAAGGACAGCTTTGATTCCAAAGGATAGTAAATATGTCACAAGGGGAGGAAATTGCAAACTAATTTCTCAAAATGTTCTTTAGGCCATTTTCAGCAGATGCCAGGCAATGAAGTCGTGATGATTTCCTCTCAGAAGCTGTGGTTTCCCCACCTTGTCAGCACCTTTCTAGGGATACCGTGCACAGTGACTCTTGGGAAACTTCCTGCATTGGCACTTGCCTTCTCTTCATTGGAATGGGCTTTGTCTGTCTGTCACCAGAGATCCAAAGGCAGACTTCAGAATAATAAGTATAGATGAGATCTCAGTTTACACTCCAGGAAACTAACTAGGGCCATTTGTTGTCAAAGTTAGAAATAGTTAATGCAAAAAAAATATTCTCATGCTGAGTGGAAATTTTCTTCACACCCTCTGATGTATCTTGAATCTTTTCATCCTAATAAATACTCAAAAATGCATATTTATTCAATAAATTTCCCTTAGAATGATCTAGAAAATATGTTCTATGCCAATATTATTGTCTGGAATCATATAATTATTAACAAAATTCTCAAGTAATATGGAAAGGATGAAGAAGAAGAAAAGATAAAGCTAATCCATAAGAAAAACAAGAACAAAGCATGGAGTCTTACAAAATAATAATGAAAAAAATTAACAGAAACTTAAAAAAATGAACTCAGGGCACAAAATTTGAGGGGAAAAACTCAACAACTCCACAAAGGGGGAAAAAACCCCCAGAAATGCAATGCATTATGACAGCAATAAATGCATACACATCAATAATGACATGGAATGTAAAAGGACTCAATGCACCTCTCAAGAGGCAGTGAAAAGCATAAATCTGCTTGATCCATAAATCTGCTGCACCGCGACGGCTTCATCTTCGATTGTGTCCCCGCCGACCGCACTGCCATCTGCATCTCGTGTTCTCCCCGCAGCCCGGATACATAGTATGACCAATAGGTGTTCCATATCTCAGCTATTTTCTATGGAAAACCAAAGAGATCAGATCCTGATCGCCACTGTTGGCTTTGAAGAATGGGACGTCTTTAGAGAAGCTTGATCTTCGGAGGCCTCATCTTGAGACCTTACAAGTCCGGATTCCGGCAGAGTTCCTCTATCTCATCTCGTTGCTGATTGAAGGTGCCCTCCCCTTCTCCACCCGTCTTCATTACTGGGAGGTAGCAGGAAGTCAGCATCATGGTTGGGTCCAAGGCTACCGATGTGCCCCCGACCGCCACGGTGAAGTTCCTGGGGGCTGGCACAGCCGCCTGCATCGCGGATCTCATCACCTTCCCCCTGGATACCGCTAAAGTCCGGCTGCAGATCCAAGGAGAAAGCCAAGGGCCATTGCGGGCCATAGCCAGCGCTCAGTACCGCGGCGTGCTGGGCACCACCCTGACCATGGTGCACACAGAGGGCCACTGCAACCTCTACAACGGGCTGGTCGCCGGCCTCCAGCGCCAGATGAGCTTCGCCTCTGTTCCCATCGGCCTTTATGACTCCGTCAAGCAGTTCTACACCAAGGGCTCTGAGCATGCCGGCATCGGTAGCCGCCTCCTGGCAGGCAGCACCACTGGTGCCCTGGCTGTGGTGGTGACCCAGCCCACAGATGTGGTGAAGGTCTGGTTCCAAGGTCAGGCCCCGGCTGGAGGTAGCCCAAGATACCAGAGCACTGTGGATGCCTACAAGATCATTGCTCGGGAGGAAGGGTTTCAGGGACTCTGGAAAGGGACCTCACCCAATGTGGCTTGGAATGCCATTGTCAACTGTGCTGAACTGGTGACCTATGACCTCATCAAAGATTCCCTCCTGAAGGCCAACCTCATGACGGATGACCTCCCTTGCCATTTCATTTCCGCCTTCGGGGCCGGCTTCTGCACCACCGTTATCGCCTCCCCGTCAACGTGGTCAAGACAAGATATATGAACTCTGCACTGGGTCAGTACAGCAGCTCTGGCAACTGCGCCCTTACCATGCTCCAGAAGGAGGGGCCCCGGGCCTTCTACAAAGGGGTCATGCCCTCCTTTCTCCGCCTGGGTTCCTGGAACGTGGTGATGTTCGTCACCTACGAGCAGCTGAAGCGGGCCCTCATGGCTGCCTACACTTCCCAGGAGGCTCCCCTTTGAGCCTCTCCTGCTGCTGACCGGACGGAGCACCTCTGGTTTGTACATCAGCCCCAGCCAGGCCCTGCTTTTTGTCTCCTCCTTGCCTTCCCTTTGTCTCTCTTTTTACCCCATCCCCTTGTCACCCCTCCCTCCTTCCCCACCTCTCCTCGCTCTCTCTGCCGCCTCTTCTCATAGCCCCTCCGTCCTGAAGGAGTTGATCCCATCCTGGCACCAGCTAGGACGCCATGCCCCAGTCCCTTGATAAGCTCAGTCTGAGTCTTTGCCCTGCCCCCACAACCCAGCCAGCATGCCACCCATAAAGCAAGCTCAACTGTGAAAAAAAAAGAAACACAATTAAGACATAAAGACAAATATAATCTAAAAATCAAAGGTAGAAGAAAATATATCAAGAAAATGGAAATTAAAAAAGCAAGGGTAGCAATATTAATCAATTACAATTTTAAAATGTGTTACTGGCTATACAAATTAATAATAAAATAGGACCAAATCTTTAATGAGAGACAAATAAGGGCATTATATGATAAAAGGAACAAAAGAGCAAGATGAAAAATAGTAATAAGTATATATTAATTTAGTGGCAGACCCTCAAAATATATTAATCAAGCTCTTATAGACTTAAAGATAGAACTACATAATTTTACAGTAATAGAGTTAAATACATCCACACTGGGTTTGACAGAACAACACTAAATATCAACTGGATAATAAATCAATACAGTAACAGAAGAACTAAATACCACAATTACTGACCTCTTAGACATGTAGGAAACATACTATCTGGGAAAACGTCAATGTACCTTCTTCTCATGTTCATATGTACCATTCTTCAGAATAAACCATACGTTAGGCTACAATGCTAGCTTTAATACATTTTTAAAAATTGTGATATTACAAATAAATTTTACTTCACCACATTATTAAATTATATATGAACAATAGGAAGATAAAAGAATAAAATCTAACATGGAAAATGAGCAATTCTGTGCATTAAATTACTTGGAAATGGTAGGGATTAAGATTTTAAATTCCTTACAAAAACAAAAATAAGCATACTAAAAGCTTTAGTATACTTCAGAAGCAATACTAAGAACACACGTTATGAACAATATATGAAGATATCAAAAAATAAAGCAAAAGTCAGCATGGTAACACAAACCTTCAACAATTAGAACAAAAAAGAGCTAAGTAAAACATCAGTCACCAAAAGACAATAAATATTAAAGAATAGAGCAGAAATAAATGAAAAGGTGAAGATAAACAAGCGGCCATCTAGCTCAGAAGCAACAAAGTCCACATGGAAGAACACACCAGCCTGTGTGATCAAGTGGTCCCAAAGGGATCAGTTACCAGGCATCAAAGAACAAAAAATCATATCATTGACTGCACACCTCCATGATAGGATCGCTGAAGACAAATGGGTGCATAAGCAAATGTGGTGAAGAAAGCTGATGGTGCCCGGCTATCAAAAGAGATAGTGTATGGGGTCTTAAAGGCTTGAAGGTGAACAAGCGGCCATCTAGCTCAGAAGCAAAAAAGCCCACATGGAAGAAGCACAACGGCCAGTGCGATCACGAGGTGCCAAAGGGACCAGGTATAAGGCATCATGCAAAAAAAAAAAAAAGATGTAAGTGTGTGTATGTATGTGTATATCTGTGTATATGTATATATGTATATGTATATATGTATATATATACCATATTAAATGAAAGGGGAAGTGCAGAGTGGAGACCCAAGGCCCAAGTGTCGGCCAATGGAGATCCCCTCATAGAGGGGTTTAGGAGAGGAGATGGGTTAATTAGGGTGCGAGGTAGTACCGATGAAGAGCACAGATTTCCCCCATATCCTGGATGCTTCCTCCCCCCAACTACCATGATCCGAATTCTACCTTGCAGGGCTGGATAGGACAGAGGCTGTACACTGGTACATATGAGGGCTGGAGGTACAGGGAATCCAGGGTGGATGATACCTTCAGGACCAAGGGTGTGAGGGATGATGCTGGGAGAGTGGAGGGTGAGTGGGTTGGAAAGGGGGAACTGATTACAAGGATCCACATGTGACCTCTTCCCTGGAGAGGGACAGCAGAGAAGGGGGGAAGGGAGACTCTGGATAGGACAAGATATGACAAAATAACGATGTATAAATTACCAAGGGCACATGAGGGAGGGGGGAAAGGGGAGGGAGGGGGAAAAAAAAGAGGACCTGATGCAAGGGGCTTAAGTGGAGAGCAAATGCCTTGAGAATGATTGGGGCAGGGAATGTATGGATGTGCTTTATACAATTGATGTATGTATATGTATGGATGGTGATAAGAGTTGTATGAGTCCCTAATAAAATGTAAAAAAAGAAAAGAGGAGAAAAAAATGATTAAGGCAAAGACTGTACAGATGTGCTTTATACAATTGATGTATGTATATCTATGAACTGTGACAAGAATTGTATGAGCCCCAATAAATTGTTAAAAAAAAAACAATAAAGAGATCTTTTGCAGCAAAAAAAAAAAGAAGAAATAAATGAAAAGGAAACAGGGAAATAATCAATAAGACAAGTTAATTCTTTAAAAATATTAACAAAGTTTGACAAACTACTGGTAAATTTATTAAACTAAAAGGAATAAGAAAAGCAAATATAAAGAATAAGAAATGAAAAGGCCAATATCACAACAGAACCAAAACTATGAAGATCACAACAGTGAATTTGAAAATTTAGAATAAGTGGACATATTTCTAGAAAAACACTACCTATCTTTATTTTTAAAAAATCATTTGCGGGGGTGGGGTGGGGCTCGTACAACTCTTGTCACAAACCATACATCCATCCATCCATTGTGTCAAGCACATTTGTACATTTGTTGCCATCATCATTCTCAAAACATTTGTTTTCTACTTGAGCCCTTAGTATCACCTTCTCATTTTCCCCTCCCTCCCACTTCTGCCTCACTCATGAACCCTTGATAGTTTATAAATTATTATTATTTTGTCATATCTCACAGTCTGATGTTGCCCTTCACCCACTTTTCTCTTGTTCATCCCCTAGGGAGGAGGTTATATATAGATCCTTGAAATCGGTTCCCCCTTTACATCCCCAAATTCCCTCAACCCTCCCAGTATCGCCACTCACTCCACTGTTCCTGAAGGGATCTTCTGAACTGGATTCCATGCGTTTCCAGTTCCTGTCTGTACCAGTGTACATTATCTGGTCGGGATGGATTTGTAAGGTAGAATTGGGATCATGATAGTGGTGGGGGGAGGAAGCATTTAAGAACTAGAGGAAAGTTTTGTGTTCCATATTTGCTACACTGCACCCTGCACTCTTTTTCTCCCCAAGACCCTTCTGTAGGGGCATGTCCAGTTGCCTAGAGATGGGCTTTGGCTCCCAAATCTGTACTTCCCCTCATTCACAGTGATATGAATTTTTGTTCTTTGATGCCTGGTCCCTGATCCTTTGACACCTCGTGATCACACAGTCTAGTGGGCTTCTTCCATGTGGGCTTTGTTGCTTCTGAGCTAGATGACTGCTTGTTTACTTTCAAGCCTTTAAGAAACCAGACGCTATATCTTTTGATAGCTGGGCGCCATCAGCTTTCTTCACCACATTAGATTATGAACCCATATGTCTTCAGTGATAGTATTAGGAAGGTGAGCATTATGGAATGCTAGTTTAATAGAACAAAGTGTTCTTGCACTGAGGGAGTACTTGAGTGGAGGTTCAATGTCAATTGGCTACCTTAATATAAACTTATAAATATATGGACATAGATTTATTCCCCCATCATCATATATAAATATATTTACATATGTACATGCCTGCATTGTGACCTCTATAAATGTCCTTTGCCTCCTAGTTCTTTCCATTATTTCCTTTTACTTTCCTCTTGTCCCACTATCATGCTCAGCCTCCATTTTGGATTCAGTAATCCTACTCAGTTACATTGTCCTTGATCAATCCCTATCAGGCGTCTCACATGCTTCTTGCCACTGATTTTGGATCCCTTCTTGTACCCTTGTCCCCAGGTTTATTAACACCATTTCCTTTCCCCAACCTCCCCCTCTCCTTTGACTCCCCCTCCCCCAGGACCATTGGTCACGTTGTTTTCTCCTCCAGATTGTTTATCTAGCCTATCTTACCTAGATAGACCTGCAGAGATAATAATACGCACACAAAATAAGACAGAGCAAGACAAAGTGACAAAAGAAAACAAAACAGCAGCAAAAACAAAACACAGACATAATAGTTCAAGGTCTGTTTGATGACGTTTAGGAGTGTTTTCCAGTGGAGTTTGATGGGGTGCCACGGCCTGGCCCCAAAGTCTATTTTTGGTACTCCTTTGGGACTTCCTTGCTCTGTACTCTTGCTGTTCTATTGCCCGGCCTTAGTGTTTTGCCTTGTTGTGGTGGGGTCAGATCGGGTACCACTCCCACACTGTATCTCCAGTGCTGTCCCCTGTAGGGCTTTGGGTTCATGAGGGTTTTCATGTCTCCTAGTGGGGCCGGCCATATGGTTCTCTCTGTGCATTGACTACTCTGAGCAAGGATATCAGTCCTCAAGGCTTGGTGGGTCAGGATGTGCTCCACTCCCTCTTCCTCAATCTTCATTGCTCCCATGTGCTTTGATCAGACATATCCCTCTCTCTGACCTGTAGCTTCTGTGCTATCTTCTGAAGTAAATTCTTCTGGGGGGAGCAGTGGCTTTCCATGTAGTTGGGATTGGGCCTGGGCCCTGAACACTATCTATCTAAGTTTAAAAAGTCTGATGTCCAAGATGTCAACTGAAAATTAAAAAAGAAGAAATAGATCATATGCTATAAAAAATGTTCAAACTGTAAAAATGGTAGACCTCTATGACTGCACTGGAAAACAGTAATCATTGGTTGCTAGATTAATTTGACTCAAACATGCCCTAAGTATGAATACACATATACATGTGAATATGTATGGAAGTACAGATATTAATATCAATACAAATAAGAACATGAATATTAGTGTAAATATAATTGAAAATATAAACATGAATAACAATTTGAGTGTGAATATGAATATGCATGTCAATGTAAATATGAATCTAAATCTAAATACACATATGAATCTAAACATATATGTGAACATAAATATGAATATAAATATGAAAATTACTGTGAATATCAATATAAGTAAATATATGTTAAAGTGAATAAATAAATACAAATATCATTATATAAAATAAAAATATTTCATGATATGATCGCTGAGGACAAATGGGTGCATAAGCAAATGTGGTGAAGAAAGCTGATGGTGCCCAGCTATCAAAAGAGATAGTGTCTGGGGTCTTAAAAGCTTGAATGTAAACACGTGGCCATCTAGCTCACAAGCAACAAAGCCAACATGGAAGAAGCACACCAGCCTGTGCGATCACGAGGTGTCGAAGGGATCAGGTATAAGGCATCATCAGGGGAAAAAAATCATACCATAGTGAATGAAGGGGGAAGTGCAGAGTGGAGACCCAAAGCCCATTTGTCGGACACTGGAGATCCCCTTGCAGAGGGGTCTAGGGGAGGAGATGAGTCCATCAGGGTGGGATGTAGCACCGATGAAGAATACAGCTTTCCTCCAGTTCCTAAATGCTTCCTCCCCCCCAACTATTATGATCTGAATTCTACCTTGCAAGTCTGGATAGAGCAGAGTATGAACACTGGTGCAGATAGGAGCTGGCGGCACAGGGAATCAAGGGCAGTTGAAACCTTCAGGACCAGGGATGTGAGGGGCGATACTGGGAGGATTGAGGGTGAGTGGGTTGGAAAGAGGGAACCGATTACAAAGATCTACATGTGACCTCCTCCCTGGGGGATGACAACAGAAAACGAGGTGAAGGGAGACATAGGACAGGGCAAGATATGACAAAATAATAATTTATAAATTATCAATGGCTCACGAAGGAGGGGAGAGGGGGAAGCGGGGAGGAAGGGGGAAAAAAGGACCTGATGCAAAGGGCTTAAGTGGAGAGCAAATGCATTGAAAATGATGAGGGCAACGAATGTACAGATGTGCTTTACACAATTGATGTGTGTATGGATTTTGATAAGAGTTGTATGAGTCCCTAATAAAATGTTTTTAAAATATTTCAATATATTTGTAATATATTATTTGAATATATGCTCAATATATTCAAAGTATGAGTATATATGTAAAAAGAAATATAAGTATATCTGCCACTTTGAGGGTCCCTTGTACATGTACACCAGATTTATTACTGATAAAAAACAGAAATCTTAAAAAAAAGCTATTTCCTGACAGTGTATTTTAATGTAATTTAATGTTCAAGTCAGTGTTTTCCTTTTCGAACATTTTTTGAGAACTCCAATCACGTTCTTTTAAATATCCTTTGCATTTGGGGAACAAAAATAAGACTGAAGGAGAATATCAGGGATGCCGAGTCGATAAAGTAAGGTTTCCTTACTTGCAGTCACTGATACTTTCAATATCTTCCCCCAAACCATAATTTTGGTCATCGTCTTTTCAGCAGTCGTCCCTACCCATTGTACAGATATCACAGGCATTTGAGGCAATTGATCCTCAAAGTGACATCACACTACCCTGTAATACAGGTTCCCTGAAGCAGATGTTTATAAAAAGGCTGCATGGTGCAGTGGACTAAGTATTAAGTTACTAACCACAGGTTATGGGTTCAAACCCAGCATCCACTCCTTGAGTCAAAGATTAAATTATGTGTGTCATAATATTGAGAGCCCTGGAAACCTTCTTGGTCTTTCCCTTGCCTGCATCCCACTTGCTTCAGGAACCAGCTCTTGGGGAAACCTTCCTGTGGAGTTGTGATCCATGAGTTTAGCAAGCTGTTCCCTGTTCCCATATTGTATACCATTCACAGTGACACTCATATACAAATACCTGGCATCTTTAAATGCAGCTTCTCCACCAGGGGACTCCAGAACCTTCTTAGCCAGGGTGAGCTTTCAGAGGCAGCTTTATCAAAATTATTGGAAATAAACTTCCATGGGACTTTTGGTAGTTTTTAAAAAAATGTTAACATTCCCAGTGGCAAAGACTCTAAATGTCTATAATAAAGGTCTTTAGGCTAAAATACATGAGAGTTCACCTTTACAGTGAACTTTGAAACAAATGGCAGAACGCTGTTCAAGGATACAGAACAAAGGGCAAAAGACAGGTAGCTGTTTCCCACACTGCTTCAAGAGGAACCATCTGAGCAAAAACCAGGATCACTCAAGAAAAAGGTAAAGGTGCACTAAGAGCATCAGTGAAAAAGTAGGTCCAGGGAGCAGTGGAATGCCTACTGAAATGCTTCAACAAGCAGATGAGGCACTGGAAGCACTCACTCACCTTTGCCATGTAATATTTAACACAGCTGTGTGGCCAACTGACTAGAAGTGATTACACACACACACACACACACACACACACAATGTCATGTCAAATTGAAGATATAGAAATGAAGAGGTGGATTTTGGAAGCCTGATGATAGCTCCTAGTGGGTGTGGCCTTATCACAAGGATCATCCTGGGAACTTCCTCTCTCTGTTTTCACCTTCTTGTTGAGGGGCCACTGGGAGACCTGCCAAAGCCCTGGAGATGCGTCCACCACAGAACTCTTCACCCACAAGGCTGTGCTTCCTGCACTCTGCATCGTTGCTTGTGGCTGTGTGAGTTTGACGAGGGATTCCTGGACTAGTACTGGACTAATGGACTTGATCTGGACTGGGATGTTTGTTTGATATACAATCACTCCTTGATATAAAGCTCTTTCTTATACCTATAGGAGTGTCATTACATTTTTTTTCTAGTCACCCTGGCCTAACACATATACACACATGTACACAGACTGAGTGAAATAATTTTTCACACAGACACAAATCTTGGAATGACAGCTACAAACGGTGAAAACAATTTGCTTTAACTAAGATCTTTTTTTCAGGGCTTTCAGTGCTAGGGCCCTAAATATCGATGAGACCGGCCATGTATACAGGTGCCAGATCTTAACAAGTAGGGACAGAAATGACACTAAGGAAAAAATTAAGCCTTTGACTTAGCTAGCACCCATGACAACTCATGCCTACACACAGTCACAGGAGAATCAGTGAGACAAGATAGAGGGGGTTAACCTGGGTCAGGGCTATGGAGAAGTTCTTGCAAAGTTACAGCTAAACAAAGTATAAAATTCCCCTAACTAGTTTATATTTCTACCATAAAATAATAGCAGTTTGACACTTTAAGTTCAGACTCAGCTAAACTCAGCTTCTATCTCCACATAGTCAGCCTCTACTGAGTTATTTCTGGTCCCTGACTTGCAATGTAAAGCAATGTAAGGAGTGTCAGACAGAGCAAGGTTGCTGAGAGCACCCTGGCCAGTGCAGGGAGACACAGTTAAGAACACACTCCCTGGTTATGTCCTAGATGGATATTGGGGAGCTAGAGTCCTATGCTCTTAAGTCATACTTGGACATCAGAGATTTCTGCCCCAATTTTGTAAGCTATTCAGTTTGGCAGTAGTGTACCTCTCCCAGTCAGGGTCCTTTCCCTGCTCCTGTAGTCCCACATGTGATTGTGTTTAATTGATCTGCCACTAATTGTTTGTGAGTTTCTTTTGAATTCTGCGAAGGAGCTCAAAAGAACTATGTGGTCAGCATAAGGAGATGCTTTCTGCCAAAGATATAGGTCAGACCTCATTTTTGTTGTTGATGATGTGTAGTGTTTTTGTAATTACTTTCCAAAGTTGTCATACTTCAAGAAGCCTATGAGCACACCTATTTATATATAATATATATACACACTTATATATATATATATATATAATTGTGAAATTACTCAAACTTTATAAATTGCCAAGCAATCAGAATTTTCTTGTAACTTCCCGGATCCCTCTGTATGTATACTCTCTGAAAATTTCCTTTCACATCAGTACTTTGGATCCTTAGAGATACTACTGCCACTCCCTGGATTGTTTTGTTACTCAAATAAACTCTTTAATTTTTAACAGAAACCCCAGTTTTCTCTTTGACAGGAATGATGGAAGAGGAAATGGTATGCACATTTTTTCTCAAGGCTGTCTATCAATCACTGCTACATCCTGAAAGGAAGGAAGGAAAGAAGGATGAGAGGGAGGGAAGGAGGGAGGGAAGGAGGGAGGGAAGGAGGGAGAGAGGAAGGGAGGAAAGGAAAATAAGCAACAATATATGACAATAGATTTACCATCTTAAGGAAATTTTATTTTTATTAATGTTGTAAATAATCTTTGGTGAAATTTTACCAATATTTATCACCAATAATTATTACCAATAATTTATTACCAATAAAGGAACCAAGAAGAATCAGATTCCAGAATAAGAACAATGAAGTCATTGGACATTCTATGTGAGACCACTGCCCAAACTCCTTGGCCCTGTGTAACACTGCAAATTTCACACTTCCCCAAGGAATCTCCCCTGGGAGATGACATATTGACACAAGATTATGAAATATACATACCTTATGTATTGCCGATACTTATTCTGCATTGTACTTCCTGATACCCTCTCTTTGTTGACCCATTTCCTCTGAGAATGGGTCCTACTATCATTTAGGACTAAACCTGCTGGGCACACATGCAGAGGAAAGACATTCCCAACCTCCAGGTCACCATGAAACAGGACTTTGGCCAAGGATCCAAAATGTGCTTGAAAGACATCAGATGAAATGGAAAGACATTTAGAAGCAAGAAGTACAAAAAGCCATGTCTTTTCAATAATCACAACCCCACCCTGTGCATATCCATGATTGTTCCTGTGAAACTGGTACATATCCATTAATCCCTAAATTTACTTACTGATCCTTATGCCTAAAAGTATAAATTAAAAAAATTCTCCTTCTCTTTTTATATTCCTTTTTTTTCAGGATCTTATCTTGAGGATTCTCCTTTTGGATCATTCCTTCCACTTTCCAAGTAAAGCTTCCCCATTTCATTGTCATCCAGCCCCTGCCTTTGTTTCTCAGCAGTAATTGGGTTGGAAACTTGGAACACATTTCCTTTTGATGAGTACATTTCTTTTTAAAAAAATTTTTATTAGTTGGTTCTTCTTTTTTAAAAAATATCACTTTATTTTGAGCTCTTACAGCTCTTATCACAATCCATACATCCACCTATTATGTCAAGCACATTTGTATATATGTTGCTGTCATTATTTTCAAAATATTTTCTTTCTACTTGAGCCCTTGGTGCAGTGTGTTTTTCAACATGACATTACATATTCATTTCCAACCCCCTTCCCCAAACTATCATTCTAACAGGGCCTGTGTAGAATACTGTTGTGTGTTTTGACACATTTTTGCTTATTTCAGGTACCTTTGTATCTGTTCCAACTGATACCAACCTTCTGCAGAACAGAGCACGGTCTGATGCTGCGCCATCATCACACTGGTTATGCTTGGTCTCATGGCTACATCTGTTGCATCAATCCATGTCATTAGGGAGGTCCCCGTTTTTCACTGACCCTCGACTTTACTGAGCATGTAGTCTTTTTATCCAGGTACTGCCCTCTCCTCATAGCATGACCAACGTGTGTGAGGTGAAGTGCTACCATCCGTATCCTTACTTCTAGGAAATTCCGTGCCTGTACTCCCTCTAAGATCAATTTATTTTTATAGTACCCCATGGTATTTTCAAAATTCTTCTCCAAAACCACCATCATTCAAAGTCCATCCAAGTATTCTCCAGCTTTCTTTACCCATCGCCCAGCTTCACTTGTTTGTAATGTGAGCGAAAACTCTGACCCATGGCTGTTTTCATGGGCTCCTTCATCCTGAATGTGACATCATAATGCCCTGTAATATATTAGACACCTTAGGGAGGAGATATGAAGAGGCAAGTGACAGTTTGAGGTTATGTATCTGGTTATTAAATGAAAGCTCGATGATTTAAAATCACTAGTTAGTCCTTGCAGAAATAGGAGGTTATCAGACCCAGGGTACATTTATTAACTGTCAAACTGTACCAAGAATCCCACAGAGAAGTTCTGTTCAACCATACAGGGTCTCTATGAGGCAGAAAAGACTCAAGGAGAGAGGGTTAGGTTTTTGAGGCAAATATTTCTTTGCTTGCTTGTTGACTTGCTTGCTTGATTCAATGATTTTTTTTCCTCAGTGGAGAAAAGTTCCTGGTGTGTGAATAGCTCTCAGAGCTCACAATGAACAACAGAAAGAATAAGTGGATGAAAATGTGAAGTGTTCATATCAAAGAACACAGATACACTAGGACTCTGATTAATTTCAGCGAGCACACACTTCGATCTGGCAAGATGTGAAACTGAGCCTCTGCTTAGGCATCTGATAACCTCCATGTCTGCAAGCTGCCTTGGTCCAGCATGCGGCAGGAGCCAGTCTTGGAGAAAACTCCTTTTGGAGCAGCAGGACCTATGTGCCCGTGGACTGTTCACAGTCTCCAGACCTTATCCAGCCAATGGTGTTCATAGGCAAATCACTAATGTGATTTCCTGTTTAAATGCTGTCTCCCCACCAGGGACTCAAGTGACTGCTGAATAAGGGTGACCTTGCTCCAAAATGTCTGCTTCCTTCCTCCTTCTCCTCATAGTGCTGTGTCTCTCATCAGGTCAGTGTTGGGGGAAGATGGAATCCTACAAGGCATATTCACAGAGGTAGGGTGTTTTATGTTTATTTCCTATGTCTCCAGGTGGCCTGGCGCAGGTGCAGCTTCAGGAGTCTGGTCCTCAGATGGTTAGACCTTCACAGACCATCACTCTCACCTGCACCATCACGGGGGACTCTGTTTCCAGTACCAGTGCTACTTGGGATTGGATCAGGCAGCACTCTGGAAGCGGCCTTGAATGGATGGGAAGGACTTACTACTACAGCTCAAAATGGTACAGAGAATATGCGCCATCTCTAAAAGATCGTCTAGTCATCAACCCAGACACATCCAAGAACCAGTTCTCCCTGCAGCTGAACTCCGTGACTGCTGAGGACACGGCCATGTATTACTGTGCAAGGAGCACAGTGAGGGGAAGTCAGTGTGAGCCCAGACATAAGCCTCCCCTACAGGGAAAACACTGGGCAGCAGGGGGCACACAGGACCCACTTAGCACAGACACCCAGCCCTAGACAGACACAGATGAAGGATAGGGAGGATTTCCTGTTGGAATCAGGTCTCCATGGAGAGTTTTTCTTTTCCTTAACCTAAATTTTCTCCTCACTGCCCACTTGAAAGGAGGAACTAGTATTCTCTGTTTGCAGAACAAATATTAAAGTGACTCTAATATTTCATTGTCATCCTATAGAACCCACTTTCCTTCTTGAAATACAGGTTATCATGGAATTCTCATCCTACAGGCATAGCCAGATTCATGCGTGCAGTGCATGATTTCAAATATACTGAGCTCAGTGACATACTACCGTCCAGAGGCAGGTCTGTGAGGTTTCCTTCTGCATTGCTCCGTGTGCTCTGTTGGCACCAAATGACTAGTGATCTCTTTGTCTGAGAAAATAACTGTGGTGATATCTGGGACTAAATATATGCCATGTCCTTAGTGATGTTTGCTACCCATTGTCTCCATTTATGAGTAAACAAGTGTTCCAGGCACAGAACG
Source organism: Tenrec ecaudatus (assembly GCF_050624435.1). Classification (NCBI taxonomy): domain Eukaryota; kingdom Metazoa; phylum Chordata; class Mammalia; order Afrosoricida; family Tenrecidae; genus Tenrec; species Tenrec ecaudatus. The sequence goes on along the minus strand of NW_027459069.1, from coordinate 43,874 downwards.
ACTCCGAAGAAGGCTGAATGTCCACAATTGAATGGTCATTGCCAGAAATGAAGTGGCAGCCTGATCAGACTGGGAAACTTAAGCTTCCATTAGACAATGAAGATGTGAGAATCTGGTACGTCCACAATTCACGGTTTCCTTAGATCCATGAAATTCCGTGTTGAATTTCAGTCAGAAAATGAAAACTCCGGAGCCTCTGTTCAGCAGGCCTGGGTGTAGCTCCCAGAGGCACACTGGTGCTCCTCTAGAATTTGGATAAAAATCATTTTCACAGGAATAAGGAACCTTGATCCAGCCAGGTGGGTCTTGACAAACGAAATTGCTGCTTGTGCTGGCTATACTGACAAGCACCCACCTGTGCTAGTCCATGGCTTATTCAGCACAGGAATCTGCATCAATTGAGCCAAGACAAAGGAAAGCTCAGGGAGGCAGCACCCGTTTAGAAAAGCATTTGTACTTCGAAGAGTCGGCCAATGATGTGAAAAGACATACCCATGGCAAATAGTTTTCATCATGGGCAGAATTTCACGGAGCAATATTGCTGGGAGAGAAAAGGCACCACCTGAGTGAGCCATGCTCAACAAAACTACCTAGGGCAGGAGCCCGGTTGCCCCCAGGCACTAGGCGTGTCAGGCCTCAGCATTGTAAGGAGAGTTCACTGAAGTCCCTGAGTGAAGTTTTCTCCGCTGTCCTACGTCTACGTTCCTAAAATTTACTCTGTGGTTTCTGATGATCCTGGGTTATGAATGGCCACCATTCACCGTTCTCCTTACACTCGTGCGTCTCCATCGACCTTAAAAGAAAGGGAGGACACACAACTGCTGGCTGGTAAATTCAGCAAAGTTTGTCTCAACACAAGAGACAGCTCTGTGGTGACCCGTCTTCCATGGTAAAACATTTCCTAGCGAATAAGGTATCTTCCCATCGCAATGACAATATGAGAGAATTGCCACCGATGGATTTGCCGCTGTGCCTACAAACATCATCTTGAGGCCATACAGTAGTGAAGCACGGGAACCCAGGCGCTTCACCATTTACCCTAGACCAGTGAAACTCAGAGAAGCACTATAGACCTGTGAGACATGACGTTGCTGGAAGCATCAGTGTACAGAGGCATGGGAACCTCGAAGGAGCTTCTTCCGTGTGAATAAAACGCAGGCTGAACTTCATAGCAGGTTCCAGATTCTCAGGAATTCCACGGGCTGTATTGCTCAGAGCTAGAACCCACTGTTTGGGGCACACTTGAACTGAAAAATCTTGCTGGACTCACGGCTTTCCCAAAGACCCAAGATTCTCAAAGAGCGAGCGTAAGGTTGACGGAAAAAAAACTGCCGGTGGCGCCTTTTTGCCTTGAAACCGGCAAGAAGCAAGATTTTCCTTAAACCATGAATCTCAGAAACATTGTGATCGTGAAGGAAAACCAGGGAGAGCAGATGTACTTCCAATAATCCAACACTTAAATGAAACCTCAAACCTAAATCCTATCCTAAAACCAACCCTAATCCTAACCCTAACCTAGGTCAAAACCTAGCCCTAGGTCTAAACCTAAAAAGAGGTGTAACCCTAAGCCTAGGTCTAATTCTGTATACTCCTAAACTTAAACTGAACCCTAACCTAAGGCTCACCCTAAACCAAGCCCTAACCCTAACCACATGTCTACCCTAAGGCTAAGCCTAATCCTAACCCCAAATCTGATGTGAACATGCAGCTCCCCCTACAACTAACCTTACTCCTAACCGTCACCCTTCGCCTGAACCTAACTTAACTCTATCCATCACCTTCAATCCAAGCCTCCATACCACCGTTAATGTAATCCAATCCCTTAAACTAGACAGAGAGCTAAACTTATCCACAACCAAAACGGATGTAACACACAAGCCGCAAGCCTGACCCCAACTCTTAACCTCGCACACTTTCTAACCCTCACACAAATATTAACCCTAACCCATACCTAAACAGTCAAGTTTACCATAAGCCTAAATGAGACAATAGGTTCTTTCATCCATAAGCACTCTTACCTAAAACCTCACACTCACCCTACATTTCATCCACAACCTTACCATAACCCGAATCCTCACGCAGCCGTCACTCTAACCTGAACTCGAACACTGTCTCTAAACATGCCCACATGCCTGTACCTATGCCCGTTTAAAGTTAACCCTAAACCAAAATCTTCGGTCCCACTATTTTGCAGCATTTTAAAGAAGTACACTGGGAAAGCTTTTTCTGCAAGGAAGAAACTGCAGGCGGCGTGGCTGAAATGAGAATATCATGCTGCACGAGCTCTTTGCCCTCAGATGTAGAAGTGTCATCATTGGGCTTTATAGAGAAACGGGACTTTAATAAGTGATCATCAACCTCTGTGAATTCCCTTTGTTCTAGACGCCTGAAATAAAGAGTTGTCCTGAGTCACATAAACCTCCACCGAGTGGTCTTAATGTGGCGCGGGAACATGCCGATATAAGAGAATTCCGAAGAAGGCTGAACGTCCACAATTGAATGGTCATTGCCAGAAATGAAGTGGCAGCCGGATCAGACTGGGAAACTTAAGCTTCCATTAGACAATGAAGATGTGAGAATCTGGTACGTCCACAATTCACGGTTTCCTTAGATCCATGAAATTCCTTGTTGAATTTCAGTCAGAAAATGAAAACTCCGGAGCCTCTGTTCAGCAGGCCCGGGTTTAGCTCCCAGAGGCACACTGGTGCTCCTCTAGAATTTGGATAAAAATCGTTTTCACGGGATTAAGGAATCTTGATCAAGCCAGGTGGGTCTTGACAAACGAAATTGCTGCTTGTGCTGGCTATACTGACAAGCACCCACCTGTGCTAGTCCATGGCTTATTCAGCACAGGAATCTGCATCAATTGAGCCAAGACAAAGGAAAGCTCAGGGAGGCAGCACCCGTTTAGAAAAGCATTTGTACTTCGAAGAGTCGGCCAATGATGTGAAAAGACATACCCATGGCAAATAGTTTTCATCATGGGCAGAATTTCACGGAGCAATATTGCTGGGAGAGAAAAGGCACCACCTGAGTGAGCCATGCTCAACAAAACTACCTAGGGCAGGAGCCCGGTTGCCCCCAGGCACTAGGCGTGTCAGGCCTCAGCATTGTAAGGAGAGTTCACTGAAGTCCCTGAGTGAAGTTTTCTCCGCTGTCCTACGTCTACGTTCCTAAAATTTACTCTGTGGTTTCTGATGATCCTGGGTTATGAACGGCCACCATTCACCGTTCTCCTTACACTCGTGCGTCTCCATCGACCTTAAAAGAAAGGGAGGACACACAACTGCAGGCAGGTAAATTCAGCAAATTTTGTTTCAACACAAAAGACACAGCTCTGTGGTGACCCGTCTTCCACGGTAAAACATTTAATTTCAACTCTCTTTTATACACGTGTGTCTGTGGATTTCAACATTTCAGTGCACAGATTAGCACATTCCCATAGCGGAGTGAACCTCCCTTCCATCATGTCTATAGGTATTGCTCCTTCCTATGGGCAGCTGGACAGTAATTTATCTGGGGAACGTCTGGTAAACCAGGACAATGGTGCTTCCCCAGCTTTCTGTGATGAAGGGCCAGGCCATTGGTTACCTTTATAAAAGTCTCCTGACACGTCCTAGTGATGTCTGTTTCTGGGACCATAGTGGCTTCCTCTTCCTCGGTTGGTCTTGTTGGTAGGTGCTGTCCAGTTGGTCTGCTTCAAAGCAACCCCAATGTACAGGACAAGGAAAGGCTTGCCAGTCCTGGGCCACCCTCATTTCTTTCTGATGTTTGAACCCATCGTTGCAGCTCCCGTGGCCATGCATCCTGCAAACGGCCTGGCCCTTTGTCACTGATCCTCCCCTTTAATCTGACCAAAAGTGTTCGTCATCTGGTCCTCTCTCTGACAAGGTTCTGCCTAGTTTTACTAGTCCTCCACTACCTGACAGTGTATCAATGCTTAGCATAAGGTTTTCAGTGGTGTATTTTGTCATCCTCAGTGTGTCCTTATTGGGGGCTCTTACAACTCTTGTTACAATCCATACACCAATTGTATCTGACGTAGTCATACGTATATTGCCATCATTCTTTTCTAGACATTTACTTTCTATTGAGCCCTTGGGATCAGCTCCCCTTTTTTTTCTCCTCCCCCACTCGTGGTTCCTTGATAGATTATAGATTGTTATTATTTTCATATCTCACATCGACCATTGTCTCTTTTATCCTCAGCTTTCTGTTGCTCCTCTCCCTGCGAGGGGTTTGCGGTTATATGTCATTTGGTATCTCTATTCCCATTCCTGTTCCTGGGTTCCATGTGTTGTGAGTTTTATCTCTTGTTAATACCTATGCACTCTAGTCCAGAGTGGGAAGCGGCACTGGGGTGATGATAGTGGGCGATGATGAGACCTCAAGGGGTCAGAGGCAGATTGTGTGATTCATTGGTGCGATCCATATCTCCTCAGGGGGGCCTCCACCCAGTGGGACACAGCATCTGGGAGGCTTGTGGCTTTCTCCTGAGACAGCATGGTGGCCAAGGGCCCAGGCATTGAGGGTGGGACTCTGGGCCTGGGGTGGCAGCACTTGCAGAAGCCACCCCCTCCCCCAGGCACCCACCTGGATATGGATGAGCACGTGAGACAGTTGGCTGTGAACTTTGAGGGTGGCCTCAGTGTCTCAGAGCAGGTGGGGTCTGGCCTGAGTCAGCTCCCACAGCTCCAACCAGGAAGCCCTGCCCCCAGGCGGGGGTCAGCAGTTATCCCAGCATGCTCATTCCTCCCCCTCAACTTCTGTCTGGTCAGCCCTTCAGCTTCCTGGCTGGGTTTAGAACTTGTCCTAAGCTCCCAGAGGGCCACCGTCCTGAGATCTTGCTCAGCGCTTCAGGCCTTTCTGCAAACTCTCCTCCCAGGAGCCCATTATCACTAGCAGTTTACCCCTTGCTCTAACGATGCTCCAGGAGGCTTGCTTGGGAAGTGTTGGGCTGTTGCCTGGTTCAGTCCCACTAACTGCTCCTCAGGAGAAAGAAGAGGTTCCCTGCTCTTGGAAAGATTTACTGGCTTGCAAACCCTCTGGAGGATCCCCATGAGTCAGTAGGTGGGGTCATTCTAAAGCCCGGCACTCCGCAGGTAGCCACGTTGTGTGCCACCCAGGCATGCTGTGTGTTTGGAAGAGACTGCACACCCTTCAAAGGTAGAAGCTACACCCCTCCATGGTTCTTGCATGCAGCAAATGCAGGGACCCTGAGACTCCGGGCCAGCCTCTGGGCTAGGATCATGGGCAAATCGTTATCTCGCCTAAGCTCCATCTGGGCTGGAAACGCAGTAGCTTGTACTGTGACCTGGGTCAGCCTGGGGCTGTGCAGGGCATCCTCAGCCCAGCTCAACTCTTCCCAGAACACCCCTGCAGGTGCAGGGAGCCCTTGGCTTGGGAAAGTGACCCTACTAAGTGGGCTTTGTGACCAGGCTCCCTGATCCACCGACCCAGCTTTGCCTCCTCCACAGGCTGCAGACAGCAGGGGCTGCCCTGAGTTCCCTGAACTCGGGCTATCTCCAGAGACAGTGTGGGCAGGATCTGGAGGGTGTGGAAGTGAGTCGTGCTGGGAAAGTGGATGGAGGAACGGAGGGTAGGGTAGATGCTGGGTGGGCTGAGGGGGCAGGAGATGCCCTGCAGAGTTCTAGAACCAGGGCTGAGGGATGTGGGAGCTGTTGGGACCAGCTGGCCCTTTCGTGAGTTTTAGGAGCTGCCTGAATTCCATCCACATTGACCCTCTCCAGCCCCAACTTTGGCAGATGCTGGAAGAGAATTTCAAGGTCTTCCGGGAGAAAGGGCAGAGTGTGGGGCTGCCAGGGTGCAGGCCCTGAGGGAGCTGGCAGGTGCCCTGGAACTCGCCTCCCCCAGCTCCATGGCCCAGAGTCAAGTCCACAGGAGCGGCGTTGAGGCCACATGGGTGAGGCTGGACAAGGCAATGAAAGCCCGCAGAGAGGTGGGTGCTCAGAGGGACAGGCCAGTGACAGCCAAGGGGCTCGGGACAAAGGGGCCTACCCCAGATGTGTGTGCATGTGTGTGCGTGTGTGTGTGTGTGTGCTCATGTGTAGGGGTGGGCATGTGGGTGTGTGCATGCATACTTCTGTGTGTATTCTCGTGTGCACATGTTTGTATGAAGGGGCATGGCTGACTCCAGCTCCCAGCATCAATCATCCTTCCCCGTCCAACCACGCTCCTTCCTGCCCCCAGTTTGGAGTCGTTCAGCGCAGGTCACTCCTTGTGGCAGGACCACGAAATGGGCTCTCCCAATGCTCCCTGAGCACGGGCCGCAGTTTCGTTGGGGGCACAGGCCCTGCTGGTCTTCTTGCTGACCGCCACTCTTAGAGCTCCCTGCCGCCCCTCCCCACACCCTCCTTTCGCGGGATCTGGTGTCTCAGTGCACTGAGCACCTGACAGGTCCTGCAACCGAAATCCTGGGGCTGGGTGGCCCCGGGGCCAGCCCTCTCCTCACTGACTGTTGGAGGTGCTACAGGCAGACCCCCTGACAGGCAGCCCACTCGCTCCCTGAGCCGCCGTCTCATGTGCTCAGGGCTCCCCATCTTATTGCCTTCCTCCCAACATGCGTGTCAAGACCCTTTCCTCCCTCCGGCCCTGCCTGTGGCCCCCGGGCATCATCAGGAACCTGCTGTGATCAGAGGAAACCATCCATCTTCTAACCACCGAAGGGCCAGAAGGCGCGAATGTACAGCGATGATAATAGGTAAAGGTCACGGTAAAGTCACAGAGGACAGGAAAGACAGGGGCGAGAGAATACAATACAGAGTCAGACATGTTTTATTAGGCATGCTCACGTCAGCTCCTCTTGGTGGACCACGTGGAACTGGGAGAAGTGGAACCTTTGCTATCTTGGGACGTGTATAGGGAGCCTGGAGACACACCTCTTCAGTAGTGACATGGGTCACAAGGTGGGCGGTATCTATCGTAAGGCCCCTGTACTTGAGCTCACCAAGGTGAGGAAAGCTAATACCTGCATTGGGGGAAGCTACAAGGGGGGCAGGGTGTCACGGTGGGAAGAGAGGGCAAAAGGATCATATCTGCTTCTACACAGAGATACAATCAGCCATGTGCTCACATTAAGGCAGCCTAGCTGTTAACGGAGAATCCGTGGGAATGATTTTTAAAGCAGGATAATGTACTTGGACTTTACCTCTAACTTACCAAAGTAGAGGCTTTCCTACCGTGGAATACCAGCTTTCCAGATTCTCCCTGTTATAAGTTAGGGAATAGAGTCTTCGTCCTATTTCCCTCCGTGTTAACGCCCCACAAATCCCCAAGCCACAGTCTTTGCTCAAAAGGAGGTGGCCCTGTTCTCAGGGAGAAAGTTGCTGGCCCTCCTTCCCGCTGTGCCCTCGACTTCCACAAGGCGGCGCTCGAGCTGTGGGGCCACATGCAGAAGGTGGTCCTGGTGGAGGGTGCTGTCCTTGGCCACGACCTGGTGTCTGTGGAGGTTCTGCAGTGCCAGCACCGCCTCCTGCAGGGGAGGGCCCCAGTCCCTCCCCCCCGCAAGAACCCCTCTTCTGTAGGCAATGGATGGATGAGGAACCCTCAACCCCAGCTGACCCCAGGCAGGACTGCAGCCCGCCCCTTCCCCCTCTGGGATAGGGGTGACGGGCCTGGGTTTGACCTAGGCTGGGGTACAGCCAGGATGGCCTGCAGAGTCCTGGGTGGAGGAGCATTCAGCCTGCTCTCTGCCAGCTGCAGAGGGAGCTGGTGGCTGTGGACGAGGTGGTGGTTCAGATGCGGATGGAGGCCATCCAGGTACACCCTGCGGTCCAGGAGGGCCTGGCCGAGCAGCTGGCTGAGGTGCTGGAGGCCTGGGCCACCTGAACATGAAGGCCTGGGAGCAGGGCCAGCAGCTGGAGTGGGTAGCCCATGGCCACGCCTTCCTCAGGCACTGCCAGGAACTGCTGTATGTGCCACCCCACCTGGATGGGGGCTCGCTCTGTCCCATGCGGGTGGGGGCACCCAGCTCTTCCCTGCCTCCTCCCTGTTCTGCCCTCTGGCCCTGAGACCTGTTCCCATGCCCTGTCCCCCACCCAGCACTCAGGCTCAAGAGAAGCAGGCGCTAGTCTATATCCTCAGAAGGGCCAGCTGGGGCCAAGAAGACACTGGGGCAGGAGCTCTGGCTGAGAGCCCAGGCAGTGCGGCCGGCGGGGTAGCAGCTGCTGGACACCAGCTACGTCATGGCCCCAGAGATGTGCGCGCTGAGGTCTAGGGCCAGGGTGGTGCGTGGCCAGAGCTCCCTTTCCTGCTGCTCCCTGCTCCACGGTAACCCAGCCCTATCCCACCCAGGCGACACCCTGCGCCCCTCCCAACAGCCCTCTGCCCCCCAGGTCACAGTGTCTCCGGGAACTGGACAGGCAGCTGCAGGAGCTCCGGATGGCCTGGGCCCTTCACCAGGACCACTGCCAGGTGAGCCAGGACTAGGAGGAGCTGCGGGGAATGCTGGGTCAGGCCGCGGTCTGGCTGGCCTCCTGAGAGGACCTCCTGCTAGACCCTGAATGTGGGGTGAGCAGGGATCCGCCCCTTAGAGGGCCACATGCCTGGCACCAGGACTTGGAAAGGCAGCTGGTGGCCCAGGAGGAGAAGCTCACCCAGCTCCAAATGCAGGTGAGGGTGTGGAGTGCGGGACTGAGGAGGGGTCGAGGGGCCTCCACCTGCGGTGGGGTCTCCAGAGCATTGATCTGCCCTGAGGGGCACACCTTCGGGGAAACAGCCACAGGGTCCTGTCCTCCATGGGCAGTCTGGCTCTGTGGGGTCCATCACAGCTTCTTCTGCCCAACTGCTCCCTCCCCTCCTCTTCCTGGTTTCGCCCTGTGAGAGTTGCCCCCAGAGCAAGCCCTGTGGGACACACAGGGTCACTATGGGTGGAAACCAATCAATAATCTCATGGGTGCAGAGCACACTCTGAGGAACACAGGGTGGTGACACTAGCTACAGAGAATCTGAGTGGAGCAAGGGTTTGTAATCCTTGTGTAGGCTGGGGGTGGGGCTGATAGGGGGGGATTGATACCACAGGATCCTGTGGGACTGAAAGTGAGGACCTGAGGGTGGACAGGCAGAGGGAGTGCCCCATCCTCTGAGGCAGGAAGGTGGTCAGCTAGGGTGAGTACGGAGGAAGATGAGCAGGGGCTGCTGCAGTCACGCAAATGTCACGTAAGAATCTCACTTTAGTATAAAATGTTTGTCTCCATTGCAAAGCCACCTCTAGCAACTAGGATCCCCTCTCTCCCCATCTGGAGTTGACGAGTAAAGAAAATCAAAAACTGAAGCAAAGCAGTCCACAGGACTAACGGACCACCAACACCACAGCCCTCCATCCTTGTCCTGGAGACCAGGAGAGTTAGATGGTGCCCAGCCACCGCCTCAAACTGCTCTGGTTGAGCTCAAACTGGCAACTTGTGCACAGCTTGAAAGCCAATGGAAGGTGACTTCATGAAGAGGGCATTACAAGTTTGACAGGGACTGCTGGAACCCCGAGACCAAGGCCCTTCAAATCCAAAACAGAGCGCAGCTCCGGGAATCACCCCTGCCCAAGCAACAGTCGAGCTGATAAAGTGAACACATGGCACCTCTAAGGCAAGTGCTTCCCAGAGCAAAGGGGAGCATTTGCCCTCAAAGTTCAGGAGGGAGGGAGGGGCCAGGGAGAAGGCAAGAAGAGTGCTGTGTTATATTATGAGAGCTGCAAACAAAATGTGTAGAAATTGTTAAACTGCTCTGCATGTTTCCACTTAAAACAAAACCCTCTGTATTAAAATTCATATATATGTGCATTTTATATATATATATATATATATATATGTCAAACCTAAGGTCAGAAAAAGGCATGCCCCGGGCTGCTGCTCATGGCAAGGTCAGTGGTCTGAAACCCATCAGAAAGACGCGGCTCGGCTGTCTGCTCCCGTAGTGACAGCCTCAGAGACGCAGGGGCCGTCGTGTGCTGTCCTATAGGGCCTCGATGATAGAAATCGACTCGATGGCAATGTTTTGAGTGCTTTGAAGGTCAGAAACTGTAGACAGTGATCTATAAACGTCCTTCTCTCCTGTAAGGTGTCTGTAACACAATCAAAGGAAAACAATCGGTCTGCTCTCCAGATCTTCAATGGGACCATTTCCAGGGAGCCTGGCCACACACTGCCAGGCTGTGCCTCCTCAGATCCGCTGGCACTGCTAGGAAGTTTGTGGGCACTGCAGGAGTGGGGTACTCTCCAGCCTGTTCCCCAGCAATAGAGGCACTAGGCCAAGACTGGAAGAGCCCCGGCAGGGGAGAGTGGGGAGGTTGAGGCAGTCACTGTGCCCTGCTTCTGACACTCTTCATGTGGCTGCTATGGTCACCCTTGACCTCAGGGAAGGCCAAGGGTCACCAGGGCAGAAAACACTTCCTTTTTATGGTGAGGGCCATATCGCGTCTCAACTTCACTGCTAATTAGCTGTGGTCTCTAGCAAGTAACCCAGCCTCTCGGTGCACCCAGTTTCCCCAGTGCTATCTGGAGTCCCCAGAAGGGCCAGGTACAGCCAGGCTGCTTGCAGCTGGGCCAGAACCAGCAGCTGCCCTCACCGTGCCCTGAAGCCAGAAGCCCAGAACTCAAAGGCTGAGCTTTGCTGAAGGTCGTCTGACATGGCCTCTCAGCTTAAGTAAGGGGTCCCAACTCCAGGCTGCACAAGTTGCTCCCTGGAACACGTGGCCCGGGCCCCCAATGTGGGCACACAGAAAGCCAGTTCACCTCTCAGGGGTTTGGCAGAGCCGCAGCACAGCAAGGGTCTCCCTGGAAGCCCGTCCAGCCCATGCCCAGCACCTCCCCCAAACTCACCCCTGCTCCAGGCTGCTGGTACTCACTGTAGGTCCTGTCATCACTGCTGGGCCCTGGGGGCAGTGCTGGGCCGCCACTCCAGCAGGCTCTCCGCTAGTGGGGCAGGCTGCCCCCTGGTGGCCACCCATCTTCACTTGGTGCTGAAACATTGCAAACTTGGTTAAGAGGAGCTGAGAAGAGAGGAGAGGGGTCACAGGGGGCCCTGGCTGGTGGGCTGTGAGACACCTCAGTGAGTGACTGGGAAAGGCAAGACTGGACAGCCACAGAACTTGCCCCTCTACGCAGAGAGGGGAATAGGAAGCCACAGCTGTTCTCAGTCCAGACTGATGTTCCCCATCAGCCCCTTGTGCATGCAGCCCCCCCTCCACCACCCGTCTTCCTTCGGCTCCAGGGCACCTTCCTTGCCCCTAGCCCCTTCCTCACTAGGGTGTGCTCATAGTCCTCTCTCCTCTGGCCACCAGCTGCTGGCTGCTCAGCCAGCTCTGCAAGTCCTTGGCTTCCCTCAGGAAGCCCTGCAGTGTCAGCATCCTCTTCAGATCCTGGCCCCTGTGGTGACAGCTGAGTCCCCCAACAGTTAGTGTGCATGTGTCCACACTCTGGAGGACAAGGGACTCAATCAATGGGGCTGCCTGAAGGACAAGGTTCTTCATGGTCTTTGCCCAGGCTGCTCCTCTGGATTCAAGAAGCAAACCCAGGGCAGGGGGAGTTGGGGCTGGCGAGGGTGTGGCTGTGGGGAAGGGCAGGTGACTGGATGCAGGGAGCCGAGCCCCTGCCCTGCAGGCTCTCCTCAAAGGTTTGTGGGAAGAGGAAACAGTGAAGGACTCATCTTTTCCTGACACATGTCTACAGGCCTCTGTCACGGTTCTCTTCAAGGCAGGGGTAGCATCTAGGGGAATAAGCAACCCCAGCCAGTTTTCTGGTACCCCCGGATGCAGTGACCCTCACTGTTGGGCTGCCAACTCCCACAGTGTCTTCAGCTGCTTCCAGAGCATCCCCTGCATCACACCCAGCTGCTCTGAGACCTCAGTTACAAGGATCTACATATAACTTCCTCCCTGGGGGATGGACAACAGAAAAGTGGGTGAAGGGAGACAAAATATGTAAGATCTGACAAATTATCAAGGGTTCATGAGTGAGGGGGGAACAGGGAGGGCGGAGAAAAATGAGGACATGATGCCAAGGCCTTAAGTGGAGAGCAAATGTTTTGAGAATGATGAGGGCAATGAATGTACGGATGTGCTTTACACAACTGATGTATGTATGGATTGTGATAAGAGTTGTATGTGCCCCTAATAAAATGATTTAAAAAAAATTAACTCATTTATATTTCTTAGGACAATGCCATTTGTATTTCAAAGCAACATTCACGAAAACTATTTTTCACCTTCACTATCTTCTATTTAGTTTTAAACAGTGCAAAAACAATTCTTATGCCTTTTTATGAGATGTAATGCAAGTAGACATAAATTTATGCATAATTAAAAATGTGAATGAACAAAATATTTTGTTAAAGAATTTGAACTTTTGTGAAGGAGATTTCCCTCCTCAAAGGTGTTGTTGGTTGTTATGTGCCATTGAGGCGATTCTGACTCCCTGTGACGGGAAGGAAAGGCACACTGTGCTATAGTGTAAGGGTTTTCAGCGGCTACTTCCTCTGAAGTGGGCAGTGGAACCCTTCTTTGTATTCTGTTCTTAGCCTGGAAGTTTCCCTGACACCTCTTCACTTCGGGTAACCCTGCTGGCATTTGAAATACCAGTCACGTGGCTTCCAGCATCACAGTAACACACAACTCACCACAGCACCACAAATGGACAGACAACAACAGGATAGGAGTCTTCATGGGAGCAGGCAGTCACGTCTTCACTCTCTCAATGGGGATCAGTGAGTTCAAACTGCCAGTCTCTCTGTTACAGCCGCACATGCAACCACTGTGCTGCTAGGTACATTTCCCTAAAATTCTGCCTAGAAAAATCTGTGGAACAGTTCTTCTCTGTCACAGAGGGTCACTGTGAGCCAGGATGGGCTCTGAGACACACAAATGCAACACCATGAAGCCACCTTACTCTGTCCTGCTCTTATTTAACTCTATTCTTTTCTGAGATATCTTTTCCATATATTCAGAAGAGACTGGCACTGAGAAGTGTTAATTCCACCAAGGCCAGGAAGGAGATCAAAGAGTCACAAAGGACTATCTCTTTGCTCTCATGCCACTGCACTAAGGAGGCTTGGGTGGCAGCTGGAAGCTGCACATTTCACTCCCTGTCCCTACACTCTTGGCTGAGTCTCCTCAGAGTGAGACTGCCCCTTTACCCAGCATTGGCTGTCTTGCTCTGAAAGAGAATTCGCACATGTGAGTCTGACTGGGTGACAGATGGGAATCTTAATGCTGCTCTTTGGAATATGAAAGGCCTCGGATCAGAGTGCTGCAGGGGAGTGATGTCTGCAGAAGACCTGCTGGTCTCCCAGTTAGAAAGAAGCCTTCCCCTTTGCCTCAGATGTGCGTTCACTGTGGGTGGCAAGTCAGATCCTTGGGCTGGCACTCTCAGTAAACAGATCATATGCGCACCTTGAGAAGTGCTTGCTCACTGACCCAGCTCCCGAGGGATGTAAATATACCAACCAGGATGACTAAGGACACCAGTGCCTAGAATGATCACATTCTTTGCATGTGTACAAATGAGGTGGGCAGCCACCTGCGCTGATGGTGGCTGCACAGTGTCTGGAATCACACCTGGCTAGGTGGACCATTGAAAGAGTTGGTGACATGATAATAGGGAGTACACCCCCTTGCCAGTAAAGCTGAGGAAATGGCATTTGAGGAAGCAGGGGCAGCTGGGTCACCAGCATGAAGTCAGCGAGAATGTTGCTTGTGCCTCCTTTGTTCACTGGTGGCTGCTGGCATCTGGGTAGTGAGGACACCATGGCTACTGCCAGAATTCTCCACGGTCCCTGGTTCCACTCTCAAGTCGCTGGCTTCATCACTACCACTGCCATCGAGTTGATTCTGACTCACAGCAACCCAAAAGGACAGAGTAGAACTGCGGCTGGTGGGTCTGGGGGGCTGTGGATCATTATGAGAGCATTTCTATCTCGCAGTAGCTAAAGGGTCCAAAATGCTGGCCTTATGGTTAGCAGCCCAACATAACCCACTTGGTCATGAACCCTTGCCAGCTGATCCAGGGAGTCCATTCCCAAGTGCATATCTAAAAGAATGAAAGACGAGTACCCAGATGGATGCTGCACTAATCACTATGGGCAAAAGGTAAACAATAAGCCAACAATACCCATCAGTAGAAGAATAGAGAAAATATGACCTACACAGAATGGGATATACATATAGTCTGCCACAAGAAAACTAAGGCCTTTGATTCAGACAGACTCTGTAACACAGGTGAACGCAAGACATGTAGTGAAAGACGCCAAACACCAAATGCCATGTATTGTGAGTCCATTTAGAGCAAAAATGCTGGACAGGTAAATCCTGTAGAGCCATAGAGTAGATTGGTGGTTTCCCAGGGTGGGGTGGGAGGGGCAATGGGGAATGACTGCTTAATGGCTGCAGGGTCGATGAAAATGTTCTGGAATTGGATGGTGGAAAGCTTTCACAGTGTCCTTAAAACTACTCTTAAAAAGGGGAGAGAAAGAATCTGCAGAAAGCACAGTTCTGATTGACTCACATGAATGCGGTCACCAAGAATTGGAATCCACTAGAATTGGAATAGCAGCTAGACTATTGTTTCCTTGGGAGGTGCCTCCAGGAAGGACCAGTGGAGAAGGGTAATACTGATAGAGCAAAGGGAAGAGGCCGATAAAGAAATGTCATTGAGTAGGTTCCCAGAGACAGTATAAATCCTCTTGTCGTTGTCCCACCCAAAGGCTGAGGGAACTGGAGTGTGGCTCCTCCTATCCTCATGTGTCATTGGTTAAAGTGGCATTAGGTCCTGGAGGATGTCAACTCCCCTGTCTGCTCAATGACTGTTCCCTGTGTGGGGAGTTACATGTGCTTCCTGTGAGACCATTGGCATTTATGGGAGTGGTTTGTGCCAAATGCTAATACATGGGCACATTAGCAGCTGCTACAGCAAGTGCTGTACATTTTTAGCTGCTTGAGTGACAGGTGGGCCCTACCTCCTGCCTATATTCAGTGGTAGGGTGTTCAGATGGGGGCATCCGAAAAATAATAAGGCCCTATTCTTTGAAAATAGGCATTATTATTATTTTAATCTGTCCCAACCCCCTTTCTTATCTGTCCCTGTGAACTACCTCACTGGCTGAAACATCAGGTCCCTGGGGAAGACATCACATTTCAATACGGTCACAATGCTGTTTTCATTGGCCCAGTGGAGACACTGACATAAGATGTGTCAACTAGACGCTTTTTCTGGAGCATTTCCAAACAAAAAACGAAAAAGAAAGTCCCGCTTTTGCAAGTGGCCTGGCATCTAAGAAGCATAATTCAGAAGCACATGTCCCGCCACGTGGAGGAGGCAGTCTATGTTGCGAGATTACAGCATGTGCCCTGAGAGACAGACACAAAGAACAAAGGAACATGCCAGTGGTGGTCAGGAACCGTCGACAGAGCCAGCTGTCCTCTTGTTCTCCCCACCTTTCCATTATCCTAGGATTCTCTCTTCCAAGTATTGGTCTCTTTACCTGTTTACAACCAAATGAGCCCCAAATAAGATCCAGATCATAGAAATAGAAGGAGGAAGTTGGATGGAGACTGCAGTTCATACTCCCCGGAAGCCATTCAGACTCCCTGCAAGAAGGAGACACTGTGATGGAATTAGCTCTGGATTCCTGACATTTATTGAGGAATGCTCAGGGAATAAGCACCTGTGGGGGGAATCAAGGAAGGGCACAAGAGGGAAATCTCAACAGAGGTCTCAGCCCTGCCTATGGAGAGTGTCATAGTCAGTGTTCCCTAGAGAAACCAAACCAGTTATATAGCTGTAACTGGAGATATTGATATATCCACCAGGGCTCCTATGGTTAACCACTGCACCGGCCACTCATTGCCATCAAGGTGGACTCAAAGTGACTGTGTAAAACAGTATAGAACTGACCTTTTGGGCGTTGGAGACTGTAACTCTTCAGGAGATTATGAAACTTCATCTTTCCCTCAAGGAGCCCTTGGTGTTTTCAAACTGATGTCCTTGCTGTTGAATGCCCAAAGGGCCACCCACTACGACACCAGAGCCCCAGAGAGTGAGGCTTATTTCTAGGAATTGGCTCACATAGGGAAATGGCAAGTTCCAAATTCATAGGTCAGGCAACAGCCTAAAGAGCTCTGTAGATGTTCATCCTAAAATCCATAGGTTAGGTGATGGGAAAAGACAAGAATAAGAATGGACAGAACACACCCTAGGGAAACTCCCTTTCTGCGCTGAAGGCCTTTGGCTGATAGGTTTACCCCTTCCCACATTATGGAAGGTATTCTATTTTGCTTGAGACCAACTCCTTCATAAGAGCAAATAGATGAGGTGAACAAGCGGCCATCTAGCTCAGAAGCAATAAAGCCCACCTGGAAGAAGCACACCAGCCGGTGCGATCACGAGGTGCCAAAGGGACCAGGTATAAGGCATCATGCAAAAAAAAAAAAGAATATATATATATATATATATATATATATATATATATATATATATATATATATATATATATATAAATATATATACCATAGAGAATGAAGGGGGAAGTGCAGAGTGGAGACCAGAGGCCCAAATATCGACCACTGGAGATCCCCTCATAGAGGGCTTTAGGAGAGGAGATGGGTCAGTCAGGGTGCGATGTATTACCGATGAAGAACACAGCTTTCCCCCAGATCCTGGATGCTTCCTCTCCCCAACTACTAGGATCCAAATTCTACCTTGCAGGACTGGATAGGGCAGAGGCTGTACACTGGTGCATATGGAAGCTGGAGGCACAGGGAATCCAGGGTGGATGATACCATCAGGACCAGGGGTGTGAGGGGTGATACTGGGAGAGTGGAGGGTGAGTGGGTTGGAAAGGGGTAACTGATTACAAGGATCCACATGTGACCTCCTCCCTGGGAGATGGACGGCAGAGAAGGGGGGAAGGGAGTCTCCGGAAAGGGCAAGAGATGACAAAATAACAATCTGTGGATTGTCAAGAGCTCATGAGGGATGGGGAGCGGGGACAAAAAAAGAGGACCTGATGCGGAGGGCTTAAGTGGAGAGCAAATGCTTTGAGAGTGATTAGGGCAAAGAATGTACAGATGTGCTTTATAAAATTGATGTATGTATATGTATGGATTGTGATAAGAGTGGTATGAGCCCCTAATAAAATGTTTAAAAAGCAAGAGCAAATAGATGAATGCTTGTTTGACCAAAAAACTGGGCACCATAGCCTCGCCACATTGATATGCAAAAGGAGCCATCACAGGGAGCTCTGTAACTGGGACCTGGCCAAGTGGTGACCAGTAGCCTGGGACTTTGTAGCCTAATGTGTTGCAGCAAATTGCTTACTAGTTCTCCTCTAGCTATAGTCTTTGTAACGCCTACCAATGACAGGGTGGAACTATGCCACCGAGGGAAGTAGATAGCATGCTAATAATATCAGCAAAGTGCATGGCATCCTCGAAGAGGTGAGACCATTCAAATAAGACCTGTAGACCCCTAATGTGGGGATTGGTCGGTATGGTCATCCTGGGTGAGTTAACTCAGAAACAGAAAGTGGAGTTTCAAGAGCACCGAGAAAGACGAGCCAGCAGTGGAGTGAGCTCTTTGGACCCAGGATTATTACTCTGAGCACCACCTCTGTCCAGGAGACAGAGATCCCTGACACTGGATGCATCAGGAGACACTGAAAAACAGTGGCAGATAAATAGCTCATGGAAGCAGAGGCAGCAGCACCAAGACCCCAGAACAGGGAGCTCGCCAGCACACAGAATGAGAAAGCTGAGTGTTTTGGGTCAAGGCTTCCAGACAAAGCGGGCTGCCTCAACGCACCTATCAGCAGAGCTGAAAGAACTTTGCACACGGTCCCAAGCAGAGCAGAGGTCAAGGAGCTGCAGGGCAGAGGCCAAGGACCAGATAAAGTTCTGCCTCTGGGCACCACTGGGAAGAGACTGTCCTGACTGAAGAACTATATCCCCAGTCATTTCTGATCCTGAATTGACACCTGCTAGGTCCCCAATTAACCCCAGAAACATAAGTATTGTTTGCGAGTTCTGTGTGGCCATTGCCACTTAAGGATTATCAAACCCAGCAGAGAAGAAGAGAGTGTCATGGTACGGATGGTTGGTGTCAGAAACTGTGAAAAGAAAGGAGGGTGGAGGCATTTTGATCTCTGTCTCATAGGAATCAGCCTTGGGCTGTTTATCTTGATTTTCCTCCATTGCCTTTTGTGAAGTTACAGGGGGGTCAAATGCCTCCACTATGCCATTTATACCCCTACAGTGACAAGTCGTTGGATGAAGGTTAGTTTGGGAAGGAGCAGACCATGGATGAGCTCTCATCAGCTGAGGCAATCCCGATAGGGGCCAGACAGCTGGGACCTTTTCTATCAGTGGCTCTCTTAGCAGCTGGGGAAATCAGTCTCTTGGCCCTGAGAGGAATCTGGGTGACACACTCATCTATGACAATACCCTGAAGAACAAGCTCCCACAAAAACCTGGCTGAGAACTCTCGCCTAGAACACAGGAGTGCATGCCTAGCTAATAATAGCCATTTACTGAAGGCCCTATGATTGGAACTGTGCTTCATTTACAGATGGAAAACTAGAGGAAGGGATTTAAGGTGTCTAAGTTAATAAGTGACAGAGACAAGATTCAAACACAAGTTTGAAGCTGGTACTGTTAGCTTTTTTTCCAGGGCTGGGTTTTAGATGAGGCAAATGAGACACTTGTCAGGCACACAAGGTAAAGAGGCCTTCCCTCTCCAGTGTGACTTTCCCCATAAGTCTGAATCATGGGCCTGGTGTGTCTTATTTGCCTTCCCTGAGTTTCAGAACCTGGTCTAGTCTGATTTGCTATTTGGAGGAATAAGCCAGAATGCTCAAGTACTCTGAGTCAAGACCCAATCTCCCCTGGAATTGTTCAGTGGGACTTACCAGCCTCTTCCTTCGTGTTTCACTTTTCTAGAAACCTCCATGGAGGACTAGCTCTCATGAAGAGAGCTTCAAAAAGCTCATGGCAAAATTCCATTATTTTTTCATATCATTTTCCACACGCTTTTGGAAGCTCCCTCCTCATCCCTTTCCACAGTCTTTCTCAAGGAAAGAGACTGTTGCTGGTTGATGTCAGATGCCCGAGTCTGTTTTCTACTCAGAATGCTCTGCACAAACTCTATCAACAAATAACGCAGAGTCAAACGTGCTGTGTGTCTTTAAGTTGATGTCAGCTCATAGTGACCCTACTGGACAGAGTAGAACTGCACCCAAAGGTGTCCTAGGCTGAGATCATTATGGGACCAGCTCATCAGGTCTTTTCCCCTTTAGAGCCCATGGGTAGGTTCCAACTACCAGCCTTTTGTTTAGCCACCCAGTCCTTAGCCATTGTACCACCAGGGCTCTTTAAAACAGGGATTAGGTTGATTAATTTTAAAATCTCCAGGAACATTTGAAAGCTGCTTCCCAGAACACCCTTCCCCAGATTGTTGATTAAGACGGGCATTTGGGGACTCATTTCTTTCTCATTTGTGTAAGTGCACTCTATGAGAGGGGTTTCCCTTCATAGATAGGTGATCACATACTATTTTTCCAAATTGAACCACTCTTGGTGGTATAATGGGTTAAGAGTTGGGCTGCTGCTAATGGCAAAGTTAATGGTTCAAACCCACCAGCTACTCCTTGGGAGAAAGATGAGGGTTTTCTGCTCCAGTAAAGATGTGCAATTCTGAAAATCAGCAGAGCCAGTCTATTGTGTCATGTATGAGGTCAACCCCATGGCAGTGGATTTGGTTTTGGTTTGGTTCTGTGGGGGAAGTCCTTAAGTCATTCTTTAGTCACATGGAGGAGTCCCTGGGTAGTGCAGTTGGCTAACATACTGGGCTACTAACTCATAGGTTGGAGCTTCAAGCCCAGCCAGAAGTGTCTCTGAAGAAAGGCCTGGTGCTGCATTTCAAACAACAACAACAAAATCAGTTATAGAAAAAAACAACAGAATGTCGTTCTACTCTGGCCCAAAGGAGTCCCTATGAATCAGAGTTAACTTCATGGCAACTGGCATGGGTTTGGTCCATGGGAAAAAAGAACCCTTCATAATTGCCTCCATGCCCAATAGTTCCTTTCCTGTATCCCTAGACCACCCCAGCACCCTCAGCATCTTGCCTTATAATTGCCATGGGTCCGTCTGTCTTCCCAATGGGCTAGACCGTGATGCAGCCGCTGCCGACATAGAGGGATTGTGCAGTCCCTGCATGATCTACAGTCCTCATGACATATATCTTGAATGAAGATTAAGTGATCCTCTCTAGAGCTTAGCTCAGGTGAATCCACTACCTCAGCTGGAACCGAAGTGGTGCCAGACCAATATCTGTTTTTAAAAGATAGAAGGGCATTCCTAATCTTTGTGGAGAAACAGAGAGGATTTAGTGAAATGTTTCTGCAGTTGAGGCTACAGATGATCTGTTGACATGGTCTAAAAGGTTGTAGGTGGTTTAATGTCTCTCGGTACCATCAACTTTGCATTTTGTCCTGACTTAGCAAATTGGTTGGGATTTCGGCTTACTGACAAGGACCTTCAGAAAGAATGTGGTTGCAGGAGCAAGTTTAGAAAGGAAGGAGCTTTGAAGCAGCCCTCACTGAGTGCCAATCCAAAACTCTGTAACCCAGCACCTCAGAGGGCTTGACCTGGGATGGACTATGGCAGCAGCACCATGAGCCACTTCCTCCAGTGGCCCTGACTGAAGGCTCAGAACCTGCCTCTGATTGGCAGCTGAGAGATACTAGGACCGTCACCTGCCACATCGAATGTATTTCTCCTGGCAGTAAGAAATCCCCAAAGTACACTATGTTCGGGCAATCTTTCCAGCCTACAAGCAGTTGTTGCTTATCTCTGTTAGCTTTGTGCAGGGGAACAATCAGGCTTTGAAATTGAAAGACTTGCATGCATGTGACCCATGAGGTTAAGAGCCCAACACATAACCACTATATTACCAGGGTTCCTGCCTCTTGAAGGATAGGTAAGCAACAAAAGGACCATTTCTCTTAAAACCTCTGATCTAGAGTGGCACACAACTCCTTCCACTTTTATTCTATTGGCCAAGCCCTTCACTGGCAGGGCAGGGAAGTTTACTCTTTCCTTGGATGACTAGGAAGTGAGTGAAATTTTGTCATCTCATACAAAGGGAAAAGGGAAACATGCTCTATGATCAAATAAGTTTAAAAAAAAGTCAAAATATTCATAGAATCGGCCCAGTGTGGCAAAAGCATGAGCACTCCCATTGTAGAAGAAACACTGCTCTCGGGAACCACACTGTGCCTGGCAAGGGAGGCTGGGAGTATTTATGCTTGCTCACTTTGGCCAAGTCATTAAGCAAGGCTGATCAGTAGAAAAGGAAATCGGGTTTTGTGCGGGGATGTGTCATTGGATATGCAGGCGATTCTCCTTGAGATGTATTGGCCCACAACTTTGGACTCACATACAGCAGTGACCATGAAGATGGCATCGGACCTGGCGACACTTCATTTTCGTATATAGAAAGTTGACACAAACATCTCCTGGTGGTGTATTGGGTTACACATTTTGTCCCTAACCTTAAACTCAGCAGTTCGAAAACAGCAGCACTCAGTGAGGGAAAGATGAGGCTTTCTACTCCTGTCAAGAGTTACAGGCTCAGAAACTCATGGGGGCAATTCTCCCATCCTAGAAGGTCGCTATGCATCAGCAGTGACTCGATGGCAGGGAGATTAAGTTGATATTACCTATTTTAGAAAACGGTCCTGGTTATTCAATTAAGTAAGGCAGGTGCAGCCCTGTCACACAGGGTTTGTTTAGATAGCACAGTAGTGTCCACTCACTCATTAGCTCAGTGTGTCTGGAACCCCAATGTGTATTTCCACATGGGACAAGTCAGTTTGAAGACACTGGGGATTTGTGCTTTGTTGAGCAAGCCCTGGAATTGCAAGAGTTCTAAAAGGAGGTCAAAGTTCCTGTTTTTATAACTCTCTCTCACACACACAGACACACACACACACACACACAGAAAGTGGTGAACTTCACAGAACGTAGTGGGGACTTCAAAGAAAGGGGGGTTGATAGCCGTGAACAGGGTTGGGATGGGTCTTGGTCTATCCATTTGAAAGTCTCTAGGCTAAACAGAAATGTCCTGGTGGTATAGTAGGTTCGGTGTTGGCCTGCTAACCACGAGGTCAGCAGTTCTGAATCCACCAGTTCCTCCATGGAAAAAAGATGAGGCTTTCTATTTGAGTAAAGAATTATAGTCTCAGAGACTCATTGGGGCATGTTTATTCTTCCCTACAGGGGCGCTGCGAGTCAGAATGAACTCAGTACAGTATGCAAAGAACAAGCTGTGCTAATACCATTCCAGAGAGACAGTGGTGTTCCAGGGACATTGGTTTTGCCTGGCCCCTGACCCTGAGGAAACAGGAGGTCTTCAGGTCCTCTCCTGCTGCTCTTCTTTACCATCCTCCCATATCCTCCTCTGCACTCCCAAGTGGTGGGCATGATTCATACACACAGAAATCCACTTACTCCTTTGGAAAAGTGGTATACTTCACCCAAAAATTCGGAGAACTGTGTCGTCTCCCTTTCAAAGTAAATTATACGATGAACATACAATATTGATTGCAGGCATGTGGATTCTTAATTCTCAAGTTCCCATGAAACCCTGCTTTCCATGGCAAATCAGCCCGCCATTTCAGCACGCCAGTATTGCCAGGATAAAGGAGCCTCAGCAGCCACCACTGCTCCGCAGCCTGCTTTTCACGGTCACGTGGGGATGTCAGAGTGCCCCACACCTCGTGCACTTGACTCAGTGCTTGCTTGCAGGGGTTGCATTTCGTTAGAGCCCAACAACTTCCGAGCATTGGCAAATTCCCCCAACCAAAGGTGGGCAGCGGCCTCATAATGTCACCAGTCATTAACCACCAGCAGGGTTGCGTTATGCTCGTCAGTGCTGTCATGTGCAAGGGGAAAGACAATTCCCACAGGCTGCCAGCTGTGTTTGGGGAGGGAATGCCAGGTGGGGAAGCTGGGGGTCCTCACCCCAGCAGCCACAGTTCCTGGCTCCAGGCCCTGCCCCAGGCTGTGCCAGGATGAAGAGCCTGGACTCTCAGAGACTCCGTAGCTCAATTTCCACTCAGGTTGTGTTGTGTTGATCATTCCTTCCCTAGGATACCTCCCATCTGTCAGTTTGTCATCATGTTGTCATTTGTCTCTAGCTGTGATTGCTGTAAGCGGTGCCACCAGCTACGATTATAACCAGAGCAAGCCACTCTGGACACGCTTCACCAGAGCATCCAAGCTAGGACACACTGGGAAGAAAGACCTGATGATGTACTACTGAAAATGAGTCCATGGAACCCTATGGATCAAAAGAGAATACCGTCCAAACAAGCACTGGAAGAGGAGCACCCTAGGTGAGAATACACTCACACTATTCAGTGGGAGGACTCCCTGGGTAGTGTTTGACTAGCACCCAGGAGGTCAGCAGTTAAATCCCACCCAGAATCCAAGAGGTGCCTAAGGAAGGTAGGCCTGAATATCAGCTTCCAAAAGGTCACAGCCTTAAAAACCCTATGGAACAGTTCTACTCTGAAATGCATGGGGGTCGCTATGAGTCAAAATGGACCGAAAAGCAGCTAATAACAACAACACTGTATAAAGAACAACACTGCAAGTCCTTAGGACAAAATACACAGCAGGCACAATAGCCTCGACCCCACAGAATAGGGCAACTTATTTTCCTTTGTACCAGAGACCGGAACTGTACAACGGAATGAAACCCTGCCTGCTCTTGTGTCATCACCACAGTCGTTGGTCCATGTTGAGCCCAGTGCTGTAGCCACTGTGGACATCCATCTTATCAAGGGTCTTCTTCCCTCTTGCTGCCCCTGTACTTTAACAAGCATTATGTCCTTTCTTAAGAACCAGTCTCTCCTGATAGCATGTCCAATGGATGTGAGATGAAGACTTGCCATCCTCACTTCTAAGGGGCATTCTGGCCGTGATTCCTCCAAGAGGGATTTGCTTGTTCTTCTGACAGCCCAGACGACTTTCGGTATTGTTTGCACATCATTCACATGCATTGATTCTTCTTCAGTTTTCCTTACTCACTGTCCAGCTCTCACATGCATATTGACCATTGAAACTACTTACCTTGAATTCAGAGCTTAGGGTACACTACCCAAAGCCACATACCTTGTGAGCGGCTGAAACATGTCTGCTGCCAGGATCTGTCCAATTTATTTTATTGAAACATCATACTCAAAAGGTGCTTTAGGCAAACATATTTTGTCTTTTGACTACATGTCCCCATAATATAACCAGGCTCAGACCCTCACATTGTAATGATTCAGCTATATGTCTGAGAGGTAAAAAGACCGCCAACCATATAACTGATGGGAGAATAGGTACTGACTGTCACCTGCAATGCCATTCCTTCAACAAATATGTATTGAGTGTTATTCAAATGACAACATTTGCAAAGCTTTAAGAAGACCCAGATGTAGAGAACACAGTCCCTGCTCACAGGAGACTCACAGATACTGCATCAGGGCATTCAGATCAGGGACACCACAGATAGATGCTGAAAGTAAAATCATAAAAAATAGCAACCACGCACGGAATCCAGGACAGATAAAATCCTCAGGAACAGTAATGGGAGTAGCGATACTGTGGTAGCTTTTTAATCTCCCATCATCTTGCATAGGAGTGGAGTCCAGGCTGTCACTCAGGCCATAGCCAGTGAGGTCTCAATGTGGGCATGGCCTTCTCTTGAGGATTCTGGCAACTCCTGTATTCTTTCCTGGGGGTGAGAGACACCCATGACTTGATATTCCTGCTGACAAGATACATGGATCTACATTGACGGCAGCCAGAGCCTTGAACGGGAGGAGTCATGTGGAGACCCATGCCACTTTCCACCTCCACTGGTTCCATAAGACATTCCACCGACTGCCCTGTGATCTTCCAGCACTTGGTGTCATTGCATGTGTTGCATAAGTCTGAAAAAAATGTACACACTGTTATTGGATATATGGGTTAATTTCGTACTTATGGACGTGGTCTGGACTGGGCTGGGATGTTTTCTTAATATAAAATTATTCTTCTATATAAAGCTTTTTTAAGACACATGAGTGTTTATGAATGTGCTTCTCTAGTCAACTCGAACTGACTCAGATACCATGAGGGCACAGGGTGGCTGTGTAGGGAAGGGGAGGAAAAGGGAACTGATAACAATGGAACACACACACACACAGCCTAGGGGCCGAATAACAGAAATATGAGTAGAGGGACACAGAAGACGGTGTGTATAAAGATATTAATTTATATATAATTTAGTAAGGGTGTGAGGGTTGAGGAAAGAGGGAAAAACAGGAGCTGATATCAAAGGGGTCAAGTAGAATGATAGTGTTTAGAAAATGATGGTGGCAGCATATGTACAAACTCGCTTGATCTAAATGATTTATGGATTGTTATATTATCTGTCAGAGCCCCCATTAAAATGTGTTCTTTTTTCGATAACAACATAAACTCACTGCCATGGAGTCAATTTTGACTCAGTATAGAACACCCCCTGTGGTTTCCTCGCTTGCTATTCTTTAAGGAAACAGAAAGCCTTTGCTTTCCCCTGCAGAGTGGCTGGTGGTTTCAACTATTGACTTTGAGGTTAGCAGGCACCATAGCACCATGATTCCTAAGGATGCTGATAGAAAGGGAGAACCTTGTGGAACATAATTTAAAATTCTTTAATTATCTAGACTTACTTAACTGGAAGAGTCCCAGTGACTATGACCCTGAGTTACTCTTCAAACCTTGAATTGAAACTGTCCCCTGAAGTCATCTTTAAACTAAATAACAATTTAGCTCTTAAAGGATTGCATCCTTGAGTATTGCAGTCTTTAAAAAATCAGCACAAAACTAAATGGGCTACAGATATTTCAAAATATATGTGAGAGGGTTGTGGCAGAGAGATTAAGTAAAAAGAAAGGAAACACCTTGAATAGAAAGAACAAGAATGTTAATTCAATATGAAGAGTGTGACCAATGTCACTGAACATTGTGTCCAGAAAGGGTTGAAATGGAACAGATTTTGCTTTGTATGTTTTCACATATCAAAATTAAATATTAGTAGAAAAAGAGAGAGACTCGCATCTGTTTGAGGCAGACTACCAAATACTGGGTTATATATAATGCTAAGTATTGAATATTATCCCATTTTCATATGGCAAGTATGGAAAGCCAAGGATGGAGTGAGGCATTCACAGGGGAGATGGCATTTGAATGACCCAGGAAAATGGCTAAAGAAGATGCTCATTCCTGAGTGTTTCCACTGGGTTCGCAAACACATCAGCAAATGAATGTCAAATAACCCGTCTCACCCTCTAACTCAGAGCTGTGCAACCGAACTCTCTTCTATGATGAAAATGTTCCAAAGCAGTGATTCTCAACCTGTGAGTCGCGACCCCCATGGGGGGGGGTCGAACAATGCTTTCACAGGGGTCATCCGATTCATCACAGTAGCCATATCATAGTTATGAAGTAGCAACAAAAATAATTTTATAGTTGGGGGGAGCACCACACATGAGGAACTATATGAAAGTGTCACAACATTAGGAAGGTTGAGAACCACTGTTCTAAAGGCATGACATCCAATCTGGTAGCTACTACATTTTATCAGGAAAGACCAGTCCATGGAAAGGGACATCATGCTCGGTAAAACTGAAGGTCCACAAGAAAAGAGACTGACCATCAAGGAGATGGGCTGACACCATGGCTGCAACAATGGACTCCAACCTAACAACCATGGCGAGAATTGGCACAAGATCAGGCAGTGTCCTCAAAGTAACATCCTTGATCTTCAGTCTTTTTAAGAGATCTGTTGTAGCACATTTAGCCAATGCAACGTGTCGTTTGATGTCTTGACTGATGCTTCCTTGAGCATTGATCTGGCTTAGGGTTTAAAAATTCCCCTTGGCTTCTCAATCATACAGGAGGCCCACACACTGATCATCTTTCCTCATTACACAGAGTGTCATGCCCCACTCACATTGGTCTCCTTGCTGTTCCAGGAAGAAGCTTGGAGAACCCAATCACAAGGCCTTTTGCACTGACTGTCTCCTACCTGGAACACTTTCCCCACCGCCAGATGGCCACTCCTGTGTCTTCCTGCCTTATTCAAGTTCTGCATTGTCAATGAGATCTTCCTTGGCTGCGATGCACTACTTGCCCCAAGTTTCCCATCCAGCGCAGTTTAGTGAGAAAAATCTCACTGCTACCTGCAGGGGGGGAGCCTCGACACTGGCATCTCAGAAAATGGAGCATAATCAGAACAGAAATGTGACCCTACCTCTCATGCTAAAAGGCTGCTAACTGCAAGATCTAAACCACCACACAACCAGCCACTTCTCAGGAGAAAGGCTGAAAGTTAGTCTCAGAAACCTACAGGGGAAGTTCTACCCTGTCTTATAGGGTCATTATGAATCAGTATCAACTCTATGGCAGTAAATTTGCATTTGAGGGCGGGGCGCGTTCTAAGGAGCTCTGGGTCACATACCCTGATCAATCCAACTGGCAGCTGCATCAGCTGGCTAAGGCTTCAAAAGACTGAGTAGGTAACCCAGAGCTCATTGCTGTTGGCAGAAACTTGTGGGGGGTCAGAAGGACTTGAGGTGATGGTGTCCTTCTCAGTGGCCTCAGATAATCTTCTCCCCGGTCTGGGCATCAGCATCTTCTTTGCAAAATGGGATGATTGCATTAGAGAACCACTAAACCCCTATATACCTGAGCAACCAGGAAGCAATTGTGAATCCTGGAGAGGAGCAAAGACTATGCTGGTGGCTCTGCAAATCTTGGGAAGCCTGGATCCGATGCGGCTGGAACTGTCCACTGCGAGGCACCAAGAATCCCGAGAGCTGTAGTTCAGGTCTCCCCCTTGCCTGTGTACCATGGAAGATTTAATAAATATTCTCCTCATGCTACCTTTAGGATCCTTGGTGGCAAAGTGGCAAAATCCCTTCACATTGGCCTGTTAACTGCAGGGTTGGCAGTTCAAACGCACCTGCTGCATTCCTGTAGAAAGGGCAGCTTTCAACTCCCACAAAGAATTGTTGTTTCAGAAATCCACAAGGACAGTTGTATCCTGTAACTATGGGTCAGAACTGGCACAATAGCAGTGCGTGATTGAGCTACATTTGAGACTGGGGTCTATTTTGAATTCCCCTACCTGTCCATTGGGTGTCATGGGAAGAAAGTAGATAGGAGAAAAAAGGGTAGGAGGCAGTGAGGGAGGAGGGTAGAATGTACTGGAGTAACACATTCTGGCAGAAAATTGTGTGTATGTGTGTGTGTGCGTGTTCTATTGTAATTCACACAGATTATGGGTGGGGGAGGGAACTGAAAAAGTAAATATCCATGAAAAAGAAAAATTTTTTTCTTTGGTGATTTTCCTCTTGGTGAGCTAAGGGATGGAGAATGTACTGCATGGGCGTGACCAGCCACTGGACCGGTGTGCTGTTAACACACCCTCCTGCCTTTGCATGCTGGGGGCCTCTCTGTAAACAGAAGTGACTTGTGACTTCTGATTTCCTGGGGCTCTAAAGAGAACCCGAGAATAGACGTTCTAAATCGTGAACAAAGGAGAGACAAAGGGTTAATGACAGGACAGAATTTTGAAGTTTCATTGGATGAACACAGCGCCAGCATCCAACAAGCATGCCAAAGGCTGAACTCTGCCCGGAAGTAATGAATGAGCACTACCTTTAGCCCGTGTCCTCACTCTCCCCGTCTCCTGCACTCCAAGCCAGCCTCACTAAGAGTAGGCAATGGTGACATGGTGGTCCTTTCATCTCTCTCTGTCCCCTCTAGCTGCCTTCACCTCTATCCAAGTTGCGTCATCCTTCCCCCTTCTCCCAGATCTTCCTCGTGGAAAGATCTAATTCATACTAACTGGTAAAATTCAGTTAGCACACAAGAGAGGAGACATCTCCTTCCTCAGTCTATGCTGCAGAAAAGGAAACTCGGGCTTGAGCTCATTTGCCCAACTGTCAAAGGTCCCATCACGGGCAGGGCCCTGATGTGAAAATTCAAGCAAGCAGCCCCAGAGCCAGAGCTCCCAACCCTCATCCACTGCAGTTCAAGTTCATGGGGTGAAGTGGTGAAAAGCTAACCAGAAACTGAGAGTCAATGTAGATACGCAAGGCATTCTTGCCAGGGCACTCACTCACTGCCATTGAGTCAATGCTGACTCATAACAACCCTATAGGACAGGGTAGAATTCCCCTGTGAGTTACTGAGGATGTATCTCTTTATAGGAATAGAAAGCCCCATCTTTCCCTTGTGGAGTGGCTAGTGGTTTTAAACTGTTGCACAAAGTATAACCATGACACCATCAGGACTCCAAAACATGCCAGGGCAATCAATGGTTCTGTGAGATCTCTCAGGATAGAGATATACCTTGCTCCTTGGCTACACACGAGAAAGCATTCACCTCCAAGCCTAGTTTGTGATCCAAGTGAGTTTTATGAGAATTAGAAGAAGTTTCAGGTTTATAAAGGCACTTGCAGGGCTCTTCAGAAATGTGCATCTCCTTAGAAGCTTCCCTGAAAGTCACGAGGTCTGCTCTGTGCTCCTGCCTTTTAAATTACTCCAAGAGGTGGGGCGTGCTGGTGACCCTGGTTGAACTCATTGGCTGAACTGAATTCACCTGGCCTTGTTGGGCCAATTCAGGTGCAGAACACACCCAGGTGTACCTCCCCTTCCTGGCTGGGAACCTGAGCCTTTGAGCATGCGCAGTGTACCACTCGTTCATGGGACAATGGCTCAGACTGCTGACCATGCGTAATGAATGCCTCAGTCCCTAAGATAAACTACCTAGCAGTTCCAAAACCCCACTGCTGTGTAGTGTTCATGAACTTTGGCAGGAACACATCCTTACCACGAAGAATCCTGGTGGCCCAATGGCTAAGCACTTGGGCTTTAGACCGCGGTCAGTAGCAATGCATGAGAAAAAGGTCTTGCCATTGTAAACATTCCACCCCACTGCCATCAAACGCAAAGGACCTCTGGTGACATGGCGGGCTACTCACAGAGCTACTAAATGCAAAGTCAACAGTTCTAACCCACCAGCTTCACTGTGGGAGAAAGATGAAGCTATCTCTTCCTATAGAGACATAATATCTCAGAAACCTATAGGGAAAATTCTACCCTGCCATGGACTACTAAACGAACAACCTAATCTGTCTTGGAAGAAGTCAGGCCAGAGTGCCCTTGACAGCATATATGGCAAGATTTTGCCTCCCAAATATGTTGGACATATTGCCTGGAGAAGGACATCCTGCTTGGTAAAGTGGAGGGGCAGCACAAAAGAGGAAGGCCCTCAACGAGCTGGATTGACACCGTGGCTGCATCAATGAACTCTGGCAGAGAACAAATGTGATGATGTTGCAGGACCTGGAAGTGTTTGGTTCTGTTGTGCATAGGGTCACTTTGGGTCAGAAACCACTCAATGGTACCCGACAGCAACAACAACAAGTATATAAGATCACCATGAGTTGGAATCAACTCGACAGAGAGTGGGCTTTGGGTCTGTCATGGAACCAACCCTGGCTCATAGCGACCCAATCATGGGATTCTGAGGCTATAAATCTTCATGGGAGCAGAGGGCCTCATCTGTCTCCTGCGGAGCAGCTGGTAGGTGTGAACCCCTGACTTTGCAGTTGACAGTCCAACAATTCCCTTAAAGTACCCCCCGGGGCTCCTTTGGTAACGATGACAGACTAGGAAACCCAATGGGGACATTTCTACTCTGTCACATGAAGGCATCCTGTGCAGAATGGGCTCAACGGGAACTAACACCAACCCCACCACTTTTAACACCATCCCAACCTTACAGACTGTGCTAGGCTCTTGAAGGAATTGACTTTTTGCACTCCCACGGAGCGAGCTATGAGCATGCATGCATGCCAACACGTAACTTCTGGTCCTGAACTAGGGATCAGCTGAACATGTAAGGATGTGCTTCTAATGTGGAAGGAAGTAAAGAGAGGGGATCTGGAAGCAGGAAAAGCCAGGAAGCAGGAGTCACTTAGGCAGACCCCTTTCCTAAACCAGCTTAATTAGCATATCACAGATCCTGGCTCAGAGGTGATGTTCAAAGAAGAATTGTTGACTGAATACACAAGGGAAGGAACAGAGTAAGTGAACACAGAAATGTGCTAATGACCAAATTGACTCACAGTTCCCACCCTGCTCTTCTTCTTCCAGGTTCTTCTCTAGTTGCTAATGGTATTTGCTCGACCTCTCACAAGCACAAAAGGAGCCCTGGTGGCCTAGCGGTTAGGCAGTGGGCTGCTAACCACCAAACTAGCAGTTCTAAATTAGCAGGCATTCTGAAGGAGAACAACAAGCTGTCTGCTCCTTTAAAGAATTACAGTCTTGGGAATGCACAGTGGTAGCTCTACCCTGGCCCATAGGGCTGCTCTGAGTCTGACTCGACTGGACAGCAGTGAGTATGGGTTTGGTTTGGTTTTCACAGGTACCCCGATCCGTTGGTGGTCTTGGTAAATTGCACACGCTGGTTCAGTGGACCTTGTGTAGGGCTTGAGAATTTGCATTTCTAACAAGCTCCTGATGTTGCTAGTCTGTGACCATATTTGGGGTGGCAAGGCTCTGGACTACCGGGGTCTTCCTGGTGGCTGCTGTCACAGCGCAAGTTCCCAAGAGTGCACCGCTACTCATTTCTTTGGAATCAAGGTTTTTGGCTATTTGTTCCATGACACTGAAAAGTTTGGACCTGACATACGCAGCTCAGGCTGTATTATCTATCTTCTCTGCCCTCTTGGATTGGAGATGGATCACCTATGAAGCGATGAGGGTAAGAAGGGTTGGGTGTCCCCGGGCAATGTGAACAGTTAGCACGCTCAACCACTGTTGATTAAAAGGTTTGCGGTTCAAATCCAAGGCCCCTCAGAAGAAAGGCCTGCTGATTGACTTCTGAACGACCAGCCTTTGAAAGCTCTGTGGGTTCCCGTGGTGCTGACCCACACGGCGTCACCGTGAGTTGGAATGGACTCCTCAGAAACGGGTTTAGTAAGCAGCACAAAGAGGAAACTCCTTGGTGAACTGGAGGACGCGGTAGCTGAAACCATGGGCTCCA
The DNA here is from genome assembly GCF_050624435.1 of Tenrec ecaudatus. Lineage (NCBI taxonomy): Eukaryota > Metazoa > Chordata > Mammalia > Afrosoricida > Tenrecidae > Tenrec > Tenrec ecaudatus. The sequence continues at coordinate 11,739 of NW_027459069.1, read as the reverse complement.
ACATACTACCCCTGAGGCTGGCAAAGGACCGGGCAGTGCTGCCTTGTGTTGCAAAGAAGGTCCCTGTGATGTCAGAATGATTGGACAGCACTAACAACAACAAAGGATGTCAGGGCCCTTCACTTCCCCAGACCACTGACCAGGTTCAAAGACCCGCATGCGAGTATAGTTTCACAGTTAGATGTGTTTAGAAAAAATAATGTTTGCAAAAGTAAAATCTTGGTTTACATTTTACAGAGCATGCACAATGAGTAGAACGCTTAAGGTCCACCGGAACCTGTTTAGGGTCCCCTCCACTTGCTCACCACCGATAAGTCGATTCTGACTCATATTGATCCTACAGGAGAGGTTAAAATTTCCCCTGTGGGTATTTCTGAAACTATAGCGCCTTATGGGAATAGAAAGCCTCCTCTTTCTCTGCAGCTGGTGGGTTCAAACTGCCAACCTTGTCTTTAGCAGCTCAGGACTGACTTGTATCTCTATGAAACCAAAATCTACCTCACTGCCAGGGAGGTGATGCTGACTCATAGTGACCCTATGAGGCAGAGTAGATCTGTCCCTGTGAGTTTCTGAGACTGTAACTCTTTATAGGAGTAGACAGACTCTTCTTCCCACGGAGTGGCTGGTGGTTTCAAAGTGCTGACTTTGGTGTTAGCAGCCCAACATGCAAACACTATGCCACCAAAGCTCCTTTTGTACCCCTATAAGTAGATAAATATTTCTCTTATATCTGTGTTTCATCCAAAGGCATGGCTATAAAGGAAAAAAGGCCATGAGTGTCAAGAATGATTTGAAAATGTGGAGTTCTTTTGGGAAAGGATATATATATATATATATATACTTGTGTATATAAATAGAATTCTGATGGCAAGAGTGGTCAGGAGTTGGACTTTTAATCTCAAGGTCAGCAGTTTGAATGGCCAACCGCTCCTCTGGAGAAAGAGGAGATTTTCTACTCCTCTAAAGAATCACAGTCTCAGAAACCCACGGGGGCCATTTTACTCAGTCCCATGGGCCTGTGAGTTGGAATGGACTTGATGGCAGTGAGGGCATGTAAATATGCAAACACCCACCTCGGACTTAGGATTTGACCTGCTCCCTCAGCCCCGTGAGCATCTGCATCTGCAGCCATGGACTTGGCCTTCTGTGAAGAACCCATTAGTGCACCGCCACAAAGAGAATGAGTTTCCTCTGTGTCAGTCCATTACCCTGCCAACGTTCAGGATGGAGCCAACACCCTTGGTTTCCCAGAGAAATTGGCTCAACATCCCCCTGATGTGGTTGCATGACATAGGCCACTCATGCAATGCACTGCATGTGCTCTATTTAATGCACTATCACCAACAAGTCTACATGGGTGGTAACGCTGAAAACCTTGCCCAAACAGTCGACCAGTTCGACTCTGCACTGGCTGTACGTTGGCATTGCCAAGGGGGCTTTCTCACTGACCGTGACCTGAATCCTGCTTCCACTAAGCCTTGCTTCATTGGTCTGGGATGGGGCCAGGCCAATGGGAGGCTTGAAAGCTCCTAAGGGATTCCAAAGTATGACCAAGTGTGAACACTACTGTTTTTGGCCATCACATCCGGGAAGGCCCTTGGGACTTTGCCACTCAAAGTATCATAGGTCAAGGAACCAGCAACATCAGCATTAGCTTCTCCCATGCTAATGCCATCGAGTTGATGCTGACTCATAGTGACCCTACAGGACAGGGTAGAACTGCCCTTGTGTGTTTCCCAGACTGTCACTCTTGCCCGGAGTCTACAGCCTCATATTTCTCCCAAGGAGTGGCTGGTGGTTTAGGACTACTGTCCTTGTGGTTAACAGCCCAAGAGTACCAGGGCCTCTAGAACTGCTGGATCCTAGACCCCACCCTGAACCCACAAAATCAGAATCTGCCCCCCAGCCCGATTTCCAGGAACCTGGGTAAGTGCATGCATGTGAAAGTTTAAGAAATACTTCCTTAGAAACCATTACTTTCCAGAACAAACTCCTCCTGCCAGAGGTGCAGAAATGGAAGCCCATTAGGCCATGCTCGCCTAGAAGCAATTTGAGGTCTCAGTGCTCCTATATCCTGGCTGTCATCCAGATTTCCTTATTCTCACCTGGACTGTTGTCACTGCAGCAGGTATTGGTGAGTCCTCAGCACGAACAGCCCCAAATTCGCTCTAGAGACACAGCTCCCATTTCAGAGTAGTACAATCCACAGTTTACTGTAGAGTTTCTGTCTTTTACTGGCTTGGGGTAGGGTCTAGTGGGAAACGCATCTTAGCAAGAGCCATTATGTATTCTGGATGTGCACAGTGAGTTTGTCTTGAGGCATATTTATGTCTGACGTTGTTATGTATTCTCTTTCTATCCCATGCAACGTTATTTTTTTGAAAATTTATATTTGCTTTTAATTACCCAGACATATAAGTGATTTATAGCTAGGTCTGATCGATTGGAATCAGATGACCACGCCTGGATTAACCATGGGTCCTGGTGACCATTAGGCACTTCTTTCCATGAATGATATTTTCACCTGAGTGAATGCATTCACGACTTTTCTTCTCTTAAGATAAATAAGCAGGTGGGTATCATTTTGCTATGCTGGCACTTCCTTGTGCTGTTTTAAGTTCACCCAGCAATTTTTAAAAAGAGAAACATATTACAACTGTCACACACTTTATGATTCATGTGGAAAAATTTGGGGGAGAGCTAAATAGAGGTGACCCGTGGTGCAGTCTTACTTACTGCTTGTTAGAAGGTACGGAAATTTTATATACATAAACACTAGAAACCAGGAGAGATGAAATGGCGGTTCCATGGCAGAATTCTCACTAGCCATGCAGGAAATTTGGGTTTGATTCTTGGCCAGTGCGCCTCCTGTTACAGCTACCACCTAACTGCTAGTGGAGGCTGGCATATTGCTATGATGCTGAACAGATTTTAGCGATGTTTTCTGCCTACAGACAGACTAGGAGGAAAGGCCTGGTGAACTCCTTCAAGCCATCAGCCACTGAAAGCCCCCCAGCTGACAAGGGGTCAAATCTACAACCCATTGAAGGAATGGGGCAGGACCAGTGGGCATTGAGTTCTGTAGCACATGGAGTCCGCATGAGTCAGGAGCTGGCTGACTTGAAGGCAATTGTCCACAGCACTCCTAGGAAGGCAGTGGTTGGAGCACATAGGCGTCCTTCATGTGGCCCCATGATCATCAAGCCTTAAGTCATGCAACCAACTCTGGGAAATGAGAGATGCCCGGGGTACCAGGAATATTTGAAAGATCTGGTGTAAATTGGTTCAGCCCAGGGGAGTTCTGGAAACCACCGAGGTAAGCTTCCTGCTGCAACCACTAACTTAGCTCCAGTGCGAGTGGATGGGTGTCTGCACATGTACCCAGACACCATTAGTGCGTTTGTTGTTGTTGTTGCCGTTCACGTCCGTAGAGTCGATGCCGATTCACAGTGACCCTATATGACAGGGTAGAATTCCCCCTGTGACTTTCTCACACTGTGACTCTTTACAGGAGTAAAAAAGCCTCATCTTTCTCTTGAGGAGTGGCTGGTGGTTTTGAATGGTTTATCTTGCCATTAGTCCATTGCGTAACCAGGTGCTGTCAATTTGGTTCTAACTCATGGCCACTCTATGTACAGCAGAACAAAACAACACGCTGCCCTGCGCATTTCTCACAGCCATTCCTACATTTGAGCCACTGTGTCAACTAATCTTGTGGAGGTTTGTCCTCCTTTTGGCTTGACCAAGCATGCTGCCCAACTCCAGGGACTGGTCCCTCCTGATAACACCCAAAGTACATGAAGCCAAATGTCACCATCCTCGCTTCTAAGAATCAATCTGGCTGTAGTTCTTTCAACATAGATTTGTTTGTTCTCCTAGAAGTTCCTTGGTGTATTCAATATTCCTCACCAGGACCATATTTCAAATGCATCAATTCTTCTCGTGGGACTTCCTTATGCATTTTCCAGCTTCCACATGAAAATAATCATGCCTTGGGATAGGATACTCCTGAGTTTTTAAGGTTACAAAGTCACCTTGGTTCAAAAAAATGTTTAAAAGGACTTTTGCAGCAAATTCACTGAAAGCAATTTATCCAGTGATTTCTTTACAGATATTTCTATGAGCGTTGGTTGTGGATGGGTCCAAGTAAGATGAAATGCTTCATCATTTAAATCTTTTCTCTGTTTATCATGTTGCTTATTGGTTCAGTGGTGAGGATTCTTGTTCTTTTAACCTCGAGTTGTAATCCATACTGAAGACTATCATCTTTGAACTTCATCAGTAAGTGCTTCAACTCCTCTTCCCTTGCAGCAAGCAAGGCTGGTCGCCTGCATATTTCAGGCTGTTCTCAAATCTTCCTGCAATCCTGAAGTCTCCAATTCAGCCATCCAAAACTCAAAACAGCTCAATGCCATGGAATTCAAGTCAATTCTGACTCGAGCAAACCTGTAGGCCAGGAAAGAACCTCCCAGAAGGTTTCCAAGGCTGTAATCTTTGTGGCAGCACATGGTCACATCTTTCTCACTCGGGATAGCTGGTGAATTCCAAGTGTTGCTCTTTCGGTTAACAGTGAAGTGCTTAAACATTGCCCTACCTGGATTCCAAGTGTGAGCTAGCAGCCACAATTTTCTTCTGAGACCAAAGGGGTTGTTAGGTGTGAATTCTCGACCAAGGGTGGTCCAGCAGACCTGCTCAGTATTCGCCCAGGTGCAAAATCCATCAAGAGGATGCATTGTCATTATTTTTAATCACATAACACACCCAGGTGTAGCAGCAACCCAGCTTTGTAATATCACCCTGGTTTTGATAAATATGTACCATTCCTTGATAACGCTTCCAAATCCTTTAATATCCTGCAGCTCAGTCCCTGATGTCTGGCTGTAACAAAAGGTGTGAAGGGAGACCATATGTCAATAAACTCTCCCTGTCTGCCACAACTCAGCGCATAATCAGCTCCACGGTAAAATGCATGGTAAGTCAGTTATGCGCTGGCGGGTAGGGCAAGGGGCCCCTTTCAGGTTTGTCTTCTGATGAAGTTGACCAAAATGACTTCTTATTTCAACCTATTAGGAGAGTGAGAGTTGCCCCCCCTCCCTCGCCATTTTTCTTTTCTTTTCCCTTTTTGTCCCTTTCCCCTTGGAGGGACAGCCTGCTCTGCTATTCTGAAAGGGTTTTCTGTTTTATGCTGCACTCTCCACTCCATTAAATCACCTTTCCTCACATTAAATACAGGTCTTCAGGGTGGTCAGAGAGCTTTGCTGTGAGGGATAATGATATAATGAGGATGACATGCATGAAAAATCATTTTTCAGCTCAATCCCAGGCAGACCACGGGGAAGCATGAAATGGGAAGGAGGAGAGGTGTACCTCACTGTAGACAAGAGCCAGGCTTCAGAGGGGGCCAGTCTCAACCTGGAAGGCTGCTGAAGGCTTCTTTACCTCACTCACTCATTCACTCATTCATTCAACCAGCTTGCTACTTACTTATTAAATGCCAGACCTTGGGGCTCTCTCACTGAACAAAAGAGACAAAAATCCCCCTTCTGTCAAGAAGCTTCCATAAACAGAGGCATTCAAACACTTCCTAGAGAATGTGTTTAAAGTCCAATTTACACAAAAGCAGAAGAAGAGACTGATGCGAGGGGTTTCACACACACACATGTTCATATATGACTCCCATTGCAGCGACAAAGTGTAGGACTCTTCCAGGAGACACTATTCATTGGAGTTAAATTGCTCCCCCCAACCCCCTGAGCTCTCGCTCTCTCTTTCTTTTCTTTCTTTCTGAGAGCAATTGCCCTTGGAAGGGATTAGCTGTTATCACTCTCTAGCACCTTAGTGTGAACTTATTTATTGGCTCCTTTTCCTGCCTAGATAGGAGGGGCCTCCATGGCTGCTAAAAGCCAGAAAAATCCCAAAAAAGGCAGCAACAAGAGAGGCAGAGGACAATTGGGGCCAGTGTTTCTCATTTGAGTGGGGGGGGCATTTGTTAAAGATGCAGATTACACACACATACAGCACACACACACTTCCCTGCCACCCCACCCAATATGGCCCTACTAAATAAGGATCCTACCCCACCATCTGTCCGGGAGCCCCTGAACTGGCCCTTCCCATGAAACAAGCCAGGGCCATTGAAAGTGACTCTTTAGGCAAAAGATCAGTGACTTAGGTTTTCCAAACCAGGATAAAGCCCATTTGTTAAGCACTTGCATATTAACCAAAAGGTTGATGCTTCAAACCCACCCACCGGTTCCTAGGAAAGCAGGCCTGTTGATCTGTTTCTGAAAGGGCACAGTCTTGAAAAGGATCCCTGGTAACATATTGTCCTGCTAGCCATAAGGTCAGCAGTTCAATACTACCAGCTGCTCTGAGAGAGAAAGCTGAAGCTTTCTACTGTACAGATGTATAGTCTCAGAAACCTACCAGGGCAAGTATACTCTGCTGCCATGAGTCAGAATTGACTCAATGGCAACAAGTGAGTGGATGGGCAGGGATTGATTGGGCACCAACTAACACTAAGAACAACTATTTTGGATGGCAGTGACATTCTTCTGCTTTATCTAGAATCTGAACTCTCAGCGTCATTAACAATGGAGGCAACAGACAATTAATTATAAACGACAGAAAAGCTAAAGAAGTTACTTCTGTTTGGGGTTTAGTTGTGTGCTTTTTTTAGCAGAAAATATGAACTATGAAGGAGCAGGGACTTGCTGGACTTAAATATGAACTGTAAGAT